>NW_027397096.1:9354645-9365582 GCF_003265705.2 Callorhinus ursinus | reverse complement strand
GGGGTTGGGGGGGGGGGGGGGGGGGGGGGGGGATTGGGGTGTCTGGGTGATAGACATTGGGGAGGGTATGTGCTATGGTGAGCGCTGTGAAGTGTGCAAGACTGTTGAATCACAGATCTGTACCTCTGAAACAAATAATGTAATATATGTTAAGGAAAAAAAAAGAAGAAGAAGAAGATAGCAGGAGGGGAAGAATGAAGGGGAGTAAGTCGGAGGGGGAGACGAACCACGAGAGATGATGGACTCTGAAAAACAAACTGAGGGTTCTAGAGGGGAGGAGCGTGGGGGGATAGGTTAGCCTGGTGATGGGTATTAAAGAGGGCAAGTTCTGCGTGGAGCACTGGGTGTTATGCACAAACAATGAATCATGGAACACTACATCAAAAACTAATGATGTAATGTATGGTGATTAACATAACAATAAAAAATAAAAAAATAACAATAAAAAATTTTTAAAAATAGATATTTGACCAAATCCATCAACAAACAAGAATTTTTAAATACCTATTTTTTCAACAAGAATTTGGTCTATGCACTATGTTTTAACCTTGTGAATAACAAAGATGCTTTCATTGGTTTAAAAGAAAGCCTAGATCTGCTAGCCATTGTGTTGCTTGTTTTCTTGGGATGAAAGGGGAAGTTGAAGAAAATCAGAGAAGTGAGAAAAGACAGAAAAAGAAATGGGAAGGGTATGGGCTATGGTGAGCACTGTGAATTGTGTAAGACTGATGAAACACAGAACTGTACCCCTGAAACAAATAATACATTATATGTTAATAAAAAAAAAGAGAGAAAGAGAACATCCCACCGTAATCTGTAATGACAGCTCACCTTACAATGGAGATTATCAACCGGAAAAGCCAGAGCTGAAATGTATGTTTAGATTAAACCATAATCTATGTTCTCTAAAATAAAATCAGCACTTGACATGAACAAAAGAGCAAGACATTCTTTCATATGCATCTTTGCATTTTTTAAATAAATCAAGCTTTCTTAAGAATAGTAACTTACATTTATTGAATTTAATTTGAATTAAGAACTTTCAGGCATTGGCTCGTTTTGTCCTCAGATAACTACCGTGATGCCTATTCTGTTCTTGTGCCAGTTGACAGATGAGGAAGCAGAAGTTCAGGGAGGTTAGGTTAACTTCTACATGGCTATCAGTTAGCCGTGCTGGGATGTTCATGTCCCACGCCCTTAACCATCAGACCCCTGTCTCTCAAGGTGTGGTTGTACCTGGAACAGACTTAACCTGGCATTCCCTGTTCTATGATGTGGGCACTCTGGGCCCAGCTAACCAGGAGATCATTGTCATGGTGTGCAAAAGGAAGACGATTTGAGTCCCTTTACCTGTTACTGCATCTTCACTTTGCTTATGCTTAACAAGCCAAAAGTCAGAGTGTAGGCAGTCTCTCTGCTTGCCATCTGTGTCCCTTCCCCTACTCAGATATATACTCAGGGCACGGCAACAAATATGCTGTCTAGGTAGACCCTAGCTAAATAGTGAGAAGACTCCCTCTTTCCCGGATGGCACCCCAGTTTCTACAAATATTTCCTTTGGAATTGTCTCATCCACCTTTAGGGGACCAGTGAAACTATAATACTTCCTGCTCTGGGCAATGATTCTCTCCTGTCCCCTCTCTTCAGTCTCCTGCCTCAATAGAAGGGAGTGATGGGGAGAGGTAGAGGGCTAGTCCTGCCATCATCAGGGGGTATCTTAGCTGAAGGGGTCTATGGCATTGTCTTTTTTTGAAAGAGACAAAAACTTTGCAAGAAGATAAATCCCAGCCAACACCTTGTTAAATGACACAGAAAATTCCAAGACAACATAGGGCAGTGAGACTGCCTAATGCTGGAAAATAAAAGAGGACAATTACTCAGAGGATGAGACCAGAACTCCACAATTTACACGGGGAATCCACAACTACTTTTTCCATTTTATCTACTGATTTATTTTTAAAGATATATCTATTTATTTTAGAGAGCGAGACTCTCTAAATCTTCAAGCAGACTCTCAGCTGAACGCAGAACCTGACACGGGGCTTGATCTCATGACCCTGAGATCATGACCTGAGCCAAAATCAAAAGTCAGACACTTAACTGACTGAGCCACCCAAACATCTCTATTTCTTCAATTTTAGAAAAAAATACACACGATTTATATAAGGATTAATATTCATCATATATCAAGAACAAATTGGTAAGAAAATAACAGACATATTACATACCTAAGTGTATTGAACTCTATAATTTTGCTTCTAAAAGAAATTAAAATTTTCCTTTTCCCCATTATCTTTCCTGATGACTCTATTAGAATTAAAAAGAGTCAAGAGCAGGTCTTGGTGGCACTGAATACAACAGGTAGCCAGGGAGCTTGGCATGCAAATGAAAAGTGAGCTCCTCACCAAGTTCTCCTATATGAAGACATGGTCAAGGCTCTACCCACAAGGCTCAGGACCTTTACATTTGCTCCCTCTGATTTCCCACAATTTTCATCTCTATGTCCAAAGACTTGTACACAGTCTTTATAACAGTTTTATTTAAAATATCCCCAAACGGGGGCACCTGGCTGGCTCAGTTTGATAGAGCATGTGACTCTTGATCTCAGGGTCCTGAGTTCAAGCACCAGGTTGGGCAAGGAGCCTAAAAGAAATAAATAAATTAAATAAATAAAAATAAATATATATATATTTTTCATGTATATACATAGATATATACATCAGATGTATACACACACACACACACACACACACACACATATATATATCCCAAACTTCATTCAAAATAGTACACAAGTGTCCATCAAGTGGTGAGTGGATAAACAAATTGTGGTACGGTTAGTTCTGCAAGACCATGATGTGTGCATTCTTAGAAAACAATTGCACGCTGCAAAATCATGCAATAAAAACCACAGGGCTTGGGGAAGATGGAGTTGGGGCACACCACTGAAACACACACAAAAAAGAAATAGGAACAGAGTAAAAGCACAGTTTTACACATGTTAAATAGTTAACATAAATACAATACATATGGCACTTGACTTTGAAAAAGGCCTGAATCAAGGAAATCCAAATCAAAGCCACAATGAGATACCACCTCACACCGGTCAGAATGGCTAACACTAACAAGTCAGGAAACGACAGATGTTGGCGGGGATGCGGAGAAAGGGGAACCCTCCTACACTGTTGGTGGGAACGCAAGCTGGTGCAACCCCTCTGGAAAACAGTGTGGAGGTTCCTCAAGATGTTAAAAATAGAGTTACCCTACAACCCAGCAACTGCACTACTAGGCATTTACCCAAAGGATACATACATAGTGATTCAAAGGGACACCTGCACCCCAGTGTTTATAGCAGCAAAGTCCACAATAGCCAAACTTTGGAAAGAGCCTAAATGTCTGCTGACAGATGAATGGATAAAGAAAATGTCATACACACACACACACACACACAATGGAATATTAGCCATCAAAAAAAATGAAATCTTGCCATTTGCAATGACGTGGATGGAACCAGAGGGTATTATGCTAAGTGAACTCAGTCAGAGGAAGACAAATACCATATGATTTCACTCATATGTGGAAAATAAGAAACAAAACAGATGAACATAAGGGAAGGGAAGGAAAAATAAAACAAGATGAAAATTGAGAGGGAGGCAAACCATAAGAGATGCTGAACTCTAGGAAACAAACTGAGGGTTGCTGGAGGGGAGGGGGGTGGAGGGTTGGGGTAACTGGGTGATGGACATTAAGGAGAGCACATGATGTAATGAGCTCTGGGTGTTAGCTGCAACTGATGAATCACTAAATTCTACCTCTAAAACTAATTAAAAAAAAAAAAGCCTGAAGTTTGTTTACAGAAGTGGGAGTATATTCTCTGAGCATAGTGGAATTTAATTAGAAATCTATAACAAGGGTCACCTGGGTGGCTCAGTTGGTTAAGTGTCTGCCTTCAGCTCAGGTCATGATCCAAGGATGCTGGGATCGAGTCCCACGTCGGGCTCCTTGCTCAGCGGGGAACCTGCTTCTCTCTCTGCCTGCCGCTTCCCCTGCTTGTGCTCTCTCTCTCTCTCTCTCAAATAAATAAATAAAACCTTTAAAAAAATCTATAACAACAAGATATATAGAAAATGCCCAAATATTTGGAAATAAAGAATGCAGTTCCAAACTGCTCATGCGCCAAAGATGAAATCACAAGGGAAATAAGAAAACATTTTGAACTAAATGGTAATGAAAACATACATAAAAAAATCGGCATTGTGAAGCTGAAGCAGGACGGAGAAGAGGATTTACAGCTTTAAATGTTTCCGAGCAAAAAGAAGAAAGGTGTGAAATAATGAATAACGCCTCCACCTCCAGAAGGTAGGAAAAACTGAGCAGATTAAACCCAAAGTAGGTAGAAGGAAGAAAATAATAAGAATGGTAAGCAATGAAACAGAAAACAGGCAAAAGAAAAAAGTCAGGAAAATAAAACATTGGTCATTTGGAAAGATTATTGATAAACCCTTGCTGCCTCTTGTACATTTTTCCCTGGGCCCCTCACAAATGTCCTGTTAGAGACCAGCCACTCATGCTCCCAGCCTGGTGCTATGTTTGGGCCGGTCCTCCCGCCATCCTGGGGAGAGAGAGAGAGCCTGCTGGAGGAGGAGTGGACAGAGACACAGACAGGTGGGCCCGGCCAGGTGTGCAGAACATGGATCCTTGGGGTGTTTCTGCATTGACCCAGGGCCCCCAGGGAATCAAGGACGAGCTACCTCCATGCAGAGAAGAGAGAGGAGGGGAACTCAGCTTCCAGAGCAATGAAAAAAGGTCTAGGGACCTTGAGGGCTGGGGGGTATGCGTGGCTCTGAAGGAGATTGGCTCTGAGATCTCCAGAACAGAGAGAGAATCCCGCAAGCATTCTGCTATAAAATTGTTCCTTTTTAATATACTTCTCCCTCTCACCGTGGCTTCCTCCGTCTGAGAGGCTGGAAAGGTCTGTGCTGACCCCAGCAATGTGTGGGTCCAGGAATCCATCCGCAACTGGAATTCGATCGCAGAGGAGTCTGGAACCAGCCAGGAAAGCGCCACAGATGTGAACAGATTGGAGCACAGGGACCTGAGCCAGGAAACATCAGAAGCTGCTTCCAGACATACCCTAGGGCTCTGTTTGACATTTATTTTCAGCTTACGTGTGCTGTGTTATGGTTGTAAATTCCTCTTCAATTTCGAATTCTGTTACTTACTAAATGTTTCGAGAGGTCACGTGGCTCGATCTTACTCCCCCTCCCCCTTCCCCCTTCGGTCACTCAGAGGATTTCAGTGGCTGCCGCGAGCAGGGTCTAGGCAAACATAAGGAATTCATCAAACCAGCAATACGTATTGACGAAGGGTACCCAGTTCTAGATTCTAAGTTTGGAACGAATAAAGTGTTCCTTCCTTCCTCCTATGTCCTTCCCTCCAAATTCCATTAAATATTAAATTTGAGAGGTATCAATATTGGAGAGGCTATGGAACATCCGGCACGTCCCAGGGCTCCTGCAAGTGTGAACTGGTCCTATCATTTTGAAAAGTACTGTTGCCATCGGGTACAGTAAAGGTGTGCACAGCCAAAGACCCAGAGCCCGGCTCCTGGATGCCTCCCACAAATACCCTTGCACTCGAACGCCAGGACCCGCGGCAACGCTGTTGGCTTTAGCAAACAGGAAAGGAGGCAAATGAAAACATGGATACACGGTGTATACCCATACACTGAAATGTCCCCAGGAATGAAAGTAAATGCAGGGCAGCTACACCCAGCAGCGCGGGTGAACCTCAGAAGTGCAATGCGGAGAGAAAAAAAGCCATGCATATAATGATTCTATTTATATAGGGTTCAAAAACAGACAAAACTAAAAATATGTTGTTGAAGATTCAAATATGCGTGGTGAAACTATAAGACGAGCCAGAGTGCAGTATAGACAATATTTGGGAGAGAATCGCTCGGAGGAGGAGAGGCAGGGGATGGAATTGCCCAGGGGCCCAGACGATGCCAGGTCCCGCGATGTTTGTTGTAGTGTGTCTCTTTATTCTCAATCCATATTTTATGCTACTCAGTAATAAGTAAAAATAATTATAAAAATCCAGTTATAGAAAAGAGCATTTAAGTATGACCCCATTTTTTCATTATATATGTATACAATATGTATAATGATCATGTATAGAAAAATGACTGGAAAGTTACACATTAAAATATTAATAGTGGTAAATGGAGTTTTTTCCACTTTCTTATTTTCTTCAAGATTCTATAAAAAGCATGCACCATTTTTGTTAAAAATTCTTTTAAGCTAGGGGCACCTGGGTGGCTCAGGTCATGATCCCAGGGTTCTGGGATTGAACCCCACATTGGGCCCCTGCTCAGCGGGAAGCCTGCTTCTCCCTCTCCCACTTCCCCTGCTTGTGTTCCCTCTCTTGCTGTCGCTCTCTCTGTGTCAAATAAATAAAATCTTTTTTAAAAAATTATTTTAAGCTACACATAGAATTCTATAATGAAATGAAACTGTTCACCATATGTCAAAGCATGGGTTATGAAATTGGTTTGTTTAGTGTGATCTCAGCTAGGGAGAAAGCAGGCAGAGGGAAAAGACAAAGAGACATCTAAAAATGTGACTGGGATGGGGCACCTGGGTGGCTCAGTCACTTAAGCAACTGGCTCTTGATTTCCACTGGGGTTGTGATCTCAGGGTTGCGGGATCAAGCCCCACATCGAGCTCAGCACTCAGTGGGGAGTCTCCTTGGGACTCTCTCCCTCTGCCCTTCCCCCCAACCCCCACACACGCACTCACGCTCTCTCTCTCAAAATAAATAAATATTTTTTAAAAAATGTGACTGTGGGATCACAGGGGATTTCTGCTTACTTAGTTTTGCTTAGTTATTTTCTAAATAACTTCATATTGTTGCTTTTTAAATGATGAATCACAATGAAAGCTTTTGTTTTGTTTTTAAAGATTTATTTATTTATTTGAGAGAGAGTGTGAGCAGGGAGGGCAGAGGGAGAGGGAGAGAATCTCAAGCAGACTCTATGCTGGGCACAGAGTGTGACACGGGGCTCGATCCCATGACCCGGAGATCATGACCCAAACCAAAACCAAGAGTTGGATGCTCAATCCACTGAGCCACCCAGGCGCCCCTGTTTTGTTTTAAGAAAAAAGGGCCAAAGGCCTATTGCTTGCTTACGTTTGCAGAAGACCCTATGCAAATTGTTCATGGCTAAATCTCTGGTTCCTGGGCAGTGCTCAGCTCATAGTATGCATTCAGTAATTATTTACAGAATACATGAATGAGTAAATGAATTAATGAATGAAAAAAGAGTGTTAACGGAGCAGGTGGAAGAGATAAAGCAGAACTCTTGGTCTCTGGTTTTTATTTGTCCCTTCTCTGCACATTACAGTCTAGAAAGTGCATAATTCCCATAGATAAGAAGTCCTAGATGGGTAGTTAGATTGCATGACATTTCATTCCTTGGCTTGCATGAATTCCTTTCTAGCAGCTGAGACAACATACAGTAGAGACTGATAACCTTTGTGGATTCTTGGAAGGCAGGGAGTTTGTAGAATATTAAAGACCAGCAAACGCAACCAACTTTCCCAAAAGGAAGGGGAACGATGGATGAACTTGAGAGTGATCAGCTGCTTCTGTACTGGGCAAGATTCTATACCTATGCAATTCTTGGTAGGAAACCCTTTGTTGGCACTTAAAAAAGGAAATGCTCACTGCAAGTCAGCATGGGTGCAGCTAGGGCAAATCCAGCTGAACCTACCCCACTTCCTTCTCTGGTAGCAATGAACATCTGAGGAAGGGTTGGCTGAAAAGAGCTGCAGACAAAGGCTCTGATTTTCAGCATTCAGTAAAAGTGCCCTGGGAATGGCTGAAAAAACAGTACAATTCAGGAAACTAACATACAGTCTATCGTGGGCCCCACCATTGTTGTACGCTGCCATGGGTAAAACAAAAACAACTTTACCAAAAAGATAAAAACCTTGGAGCCTTAATCCTTCCCAAGTCCTCCTCCCCCAGTCCAGCCCTGCTCCTTTGGGGTTTTTTTTGTGTTGTTGTTGTTGTTGTTTTTTAAGATTTTATTTATTTATTTTGACAGAGAGAGACACAGCGAGAGAGGGAACACAAGCAGGGGGAGTGGGAGAGGGAGGAGCAGGCTTCCCGCCGAGCAAGGGCCCCGTGCGGGGCTCGATCCCAGGACCCTGGGATCATGACCTGAGCCGAAGGCAGTCGCTTAACGACTGAGCCACCCAGATGCCCCTAGTCCTGTTCCTTTGAAGAGGGGAAGCCGTCAGTCAAGCAGGACTGAAGGTCCAGGAGAGGGGTGCCCATTGCTTACCAAAGCACAAAAGGCAAATGACTCAGTGTCACCAATAACTTAGTTTCAGAAGTCCAGGAATTGGCATAGAGACCTCAGCTTCTTCCCTCCTCTCACCCATGTGTATCCCCAGCATCCCTCCCCCATCTGATGTTGTGCTAACCAAGGGGACAAGCTCCTATTCTTTCCATTAGAACAGGGGTTTAAATTTTTCTTTTTAGGAGGGAAACACTTTCTTTGCAAACAAACTTACCTGGAACCCCCTTATATAAAACTGATAAAAAATACGGATGCTTAAATCAAAACCATAATGAGATACCACCCCACACCCATTAGTATGGCTACGGCCAAAAAAAAAACCAAACAAACCAACCCAGAAAAGAACAAATGTTGGCAAAGATATAAAGAAATTGGAAGTCTTGTGTATTGTTGTTGGGAATATAAAATGGTACAAAGGCTGTGGAAAACAGTATGGCGGTTCCTCAAAAAATTAAAAATTGATTTACTATATGACCCAGCAACTCCACTTCTGGGTATATACCCCAAAGAATTGAAAACAGGGTCTCAAAGAGACATGTGTACACCCCTGTCCACAGCAACATTATTCACAATAGCTAAAACACAGAAGCAGTCCAAGTATCCATCAACAGATGAATGGATAACAAAATGTGGTATATCCATACAATGGAATATTATTTGGTCTTAGAAGGAAATTATGGCATATGGTACAAAATGGATGATCCTTGAGGACATGCTAGGTGAAATAAGCCAGTCACCAAAAATAAATACTGTATGATTCCACTAATATTATGAGGTACCTAGAGCAGTCAAATTCAGAGAGACAAAGTAGAGAGGCAATAGCCCGTGGCTGGGGAGGAGGGGAGGGGAGTTATTGTTTGATGGGTGCAGAGTTCCGGTTTTGCAAGATAAAAAAAGTTCTGCACTTGGATGGTGGTAATGATTGCACAATATATAGATGTACCTAATACCAGTGACCTGCACATTTAAAAATGTTTACAAGGGCAAATGTTATGTTATATATATTTTACCACAACAAAAAATTTTTGAAAAAAAACCCACAGGTGCTTAATCTGATTTTGGTGGGAGTAGAGGTGGGGGACAGCCACATCTGTCTGACCTCTCAGTAGGGTGACCAACTCATCCCTGTGTTAGCACCGAAGGTGCCACATCCCAGGGATGCTGCTCGTCCCAGGCAAACCGGGATGGTTGGCCACCCTACCTCCTAGTCCCAGACGGACCACTGTGGTGTTCATGTGCAGGGACCCTGCAGCACAAACTCAAGGGTGTCGAGATACAGTTGTATTCTATGGGATACATTGCCCTGTCCCCAGCTCCCCCAGCTTGAGCCAGAAGGAACTCATCCCTCAGCCTCAGTCCTGGAGGCAGCCCTGGCTAAGCAGAGAGCCCTGTACACCTTCCTTGGTTGCTAAGGATCCGCTCAAGCTCCCTGTGCTGCGCAGAGGGCAGGGCCTCCAGCTCACCCTAGGTGAGGGGTTTCAGTCCAGTCCTGGCCGGTGAGGCCCAGCCACCCCAGAATCCCCTCCAAATCCAGCACCTCATTCCCAGTCCCCATCAGGCTTGAGTCCAGGCCTGGTGCCGGAGATAGACAGAGCACAGGGCCCCCACACCTTCATCCTGGTGGGTCCTAGAATCCCTGAGCCTGAGACAGTTGCCTGGGCCTTTGGACTCATGGTCCACATGGTCTCACCCCCAAGGAGGCTTCACCAGGCTCCCTGGGGAGGAACAGAAAAGGAGGGCAATTTCTCCCCCAAAGCCCTTCACCTCTGGCCTTCCCCTACCACCACCCTCAAGATGCAAGCCAAATGTGAATTCTGAGACCATTCTCTGTCTTCTACTTCTCTTTGAATAAATTGACTCAGTTCTCGTATTTTAGATACGTCACCAGTCACAATTCCAAAGAAACGAAACTCCCATGCAATCTTGGATTCTTCTATCTCGTGACTTCCTCATCAGCAACCTCTTACAAAGGAAGGTCAGAGCCCAGATTTCAAAGAGTCAGGGAACCCAGGAGTCTTCAGCCCCATCCTGCTCTTACAGCTGGTCAGCCGCCAGAAGGATGAAGGTGATCCTGGCTACCCTGGTCTTCCTCCTCATTCTTGCTGTCCTCCACTCTGAGGCCAATGAAGGTGAGGCCGGTTACTCTTATTCCTCTGAACAGAGATAGTACAGTGGCTGGAAGCAGGGGGTTGCAGGGAGATGGGGGTGGTCCAGAATAGGCTGCAAAACAGACAGCATCTTTACCAAGGGTCTCTCCCCGTTCCTGGTTTGGACTCATTTCTGCCTCCTTTGGGGAGAGAAAATCCTGCCTCTGAATGCAGCCTCCCTGGCCCTGGGGTTCCCAGCAGAGAGAAGCAGATCCAGCACCCTCTGGGCTACTTGCTTAGCACCCTCTTGCAGATATATAGGAGCCCCCGCATAAGCATAGGCTGGGACAGAGGAATCTGCAAAGGCTCAAACTGTCTTCATGGCTTAGATGCGGTTTTACATGTTGATTGGTTGCCAACATTTGAAAATCTGTATTTCTTGTTTCTTTTGCAACTATGTAAGACCAAGCAGACGGGAGCCC
>NW_027397096.1:9349241-9349645 GCF_003265705.2 Callorhinus ursinus | reverse complement strand
GGATGCGGAGAAAGGGGAACCCTCCTACACTGTTGGTGGGAATGCAAGCTGGTGCAGCCACTCTGGAAAACAGTATGGAGGTTCCTCAAACAGTTGAAAATAGAGCTACCATACGATCCAGCAATTGCACTACTGGGTATTTACCCCAAAGATACAAATGTAGGGATCCGAAGGGGTACGTGCACCCCAATGTTTACAGCAGCAATGTCCACAATAGCCAAACTGTGGAAAGAGCCAAGATGTCCATCGACAGATGAATGGATAAAGAAGAAGTGGTATATATACACAATGGAATATTATGCAGCCATCAAAGGGAATGAGATCTTGCCATTTGCAACGTGGATGGAATTGGAGGGTGTTATGCTGAGTGAAATACGTCAATCAGAGAAAGACATGTATCATAT
>NW_027397096.1:9348749-9349141 GCF_003265705.2 Callorhinus ursinus | reverse complement strand
ATCAAAAGGAATGAGATCTTGCCATTTGCAACGACGTGGATGGAACCAGAGGGTGTTATGCTGAGTGAAATAAGTCAATCAGAGAAAGACATGTGTCATAGGACCTCACTGATAGGAGGAATTCTTAATCTCAGGAAACAAACTGAGGATTGCTGGAGTGGTGGGGGGTGGGAGGGATGGGGTGGCTGGGTGATAGACATTGGGGAGGGTATGTGCTATGGTGAGCGCTGTGAATTGTACAAGACTGATGAATCACGGATCTGTACTTCTGAAACAAATAATGCAATATATGTTAAGAAAAAAAAAGAAGAAGATAGCAGGAGGGGAAGAATGAAGGGGAGTAAGTCGGAGGGGGAGACGAACCATGAGAGACGATGGACTCTGAAAAACAA
>NW_027397096.1:9348057-9348649 GCF_003265705.2 Callorhinus ursinus | reverse complement strand
GAACCATGAGAGACGATGGACTCTGAGAAAAAACTGAGGGTTCTAGAGGGGAGGGGGGTGGGGAGATGGGTTAGCCTGGTGATGGGTATTAAAGAGGGCACGTTCTGCGTGGAGCACTGGGTGTTATGCGCAAACAATGAATCATGGAACACTACATCAAAAACTAATGATGTAATGTATGGTGATTAACATAACAAGAAAAAATTATTTAAAAAAAAAAGATTTGTCTCGTATGTCTACAGCATAGAGCTGCTCCTGGCATGCAGTAAGCTCTTTTTTATTTTTCTTTTTTTATTGTTATGTTAATGACCATATATTACATAATTTGTTTTGGTGTACTGTTCCATGATTCATTGTTTGTTCATAACACCCAGTGCTCCATGCAGAATGTGCCCTCCTCAATACCCATCACCAGGCTAACCCATCCCCCCACCCTCCTCCCCTCCAGAAACCTCAGTTTGTTTTTCAGAGTCCATCATCTCTCCTGGTTCGTCTCCCCCTCTGACTTACTTCCCTTCATTCTTCCTCTCCTGCTATCTTCTTCTTTTTCTTTTTTCTTAAAATATGTTGCGTTATTTGTTTCAGAAGTACA
>NW_027397096.1:9347485-9347957 GCF_003265705.2 Callorhinus ursinus | reverse complement strand
ACCACTCCAGCAACCCTCAGTTTGTTCCTGAGATTAAGAATTCCTCATATCAGTGAGGTCATATGATACATCTCTTTCTCTGATTGACTTATTTCCCTCAGCATAACACCCTCCAGTTCCATCCACGTCGTTGCAAATGGCAAGATCTCATTCCTTTTGATGGCTGCATAATATTCCATTGTGTATATATACCACTTCTTCTTTATCCATTCATCTGTCGATGGACATCTTGGCTCTTTCCACAGTTTGGCTATTGTGGACATTGCTGCTGTAAACATTGGGGTGCACGTACCCCTACGGGTCCCTACATTTGTATCTTTGGGGTAAATACCCAGAAGTGCAATTGCTGGATCGAATGGTAGCTCTAATTTCAACTGTTTGAGGAACCTAAATACTGTTTTCCAGAGGGGTTGCACCAGCTTGCATTCCCACCAACAGTGTAGGAGGGTTCCCCTTTCTCCACATTCCCGCC
>NW_027397096.1:9222681-9347385 GCF_003265705.2 Callorhinus ursinus | reverse complement strand
CACCATTTGTTGAAGAGACTGTCTTTTTGCCATTGGACATTCTTTCCTGCTTTGTCAAAGATGAGTTGACTGTAGAGTTGAGGGTCCATTTCTGGGCTCTCGATTCTGTTCCATTGATCTATATGTCTGTTTTTGTGCGAGTACCATACTGTCTTGATGATGACAGCTTTGTAATAGACCTGGAAGTCCGGAATCGTGATGCCGCCAGCTTTGCTTTGCTTTTTCAATATTCCTCTGGCTATTCGGGGTCTCTCCTGGTTCCATACAAATTTTAGGATGATTTGTTCCATTTCTTTGAAAAAGGTGGATGGTATTTTGATGGGGATTGCATTGAATGTGTAGATTGCTCTAGGTACCACTGACATCTTCACAATGTTGGTTCTTCCAATCCACAAGCATGGAACGTTTTTCCATTTCTTTGTGTCTTCTTCAATTTCTTTCATGAGTATTTTATAGTTTTCTGAGTACAGATCCTTTGCCTCTTTGGTTAAATTTATTCCTAGGTATCTTATGGTTTTGGGTGCAATTGTGAATGGGATCGACTCCTTGATTTGTCTCTCTTCTGTCTTGTTGTTGGTGTATAGGAATGCCACTGATTTCTGTGCATTGATTTTATACCCTGCTACTTGACTGAATTCCTGTATGAGTTCTAGCAGGTTTGGGGTGGAGTCTTTTGGGTTTTCCACATAAAGTATCATATCATCTGCAAAGAGTGAGAGTTTGACTTCCTCTTTGCCGATTTGGATGCCTTTGATTTCTTTTTGTTGTCTGATTGCTGTGGCTAGGACTTCTAATACTATGTTGAATAGCAGTGGTGAGAGTGGACATCCCTGCCGCGTTCCTGACCTTAGGGGAAAAGCTCTCAGCTTTTCCCCATTAAGAATGATATTCGCTGTAGGTTTTTTGTAGATGGCTTTTATGATATTGAGGTATGTACCCTCTATCCCTATACTCTGAAGAGTTTTGATCAAGAAAGGATGCTGTACTTTGTCAAATGCTTTTTCTGCGTCTATTGAGAGGATCATATGATTCTTGTTCTTTCTTTTGTTAATGTATTGTATCACGTTGATTGATTTGCGGATGTTGAACCAGCCTTGCAGCCCAGGGATAAATCCCACTTGGTCGTGGTGAATAATCCTTTTAATGTACTGTTGGATCCTATTGGCTAGTATTTTGGTGAGAATTTCTGCATCCATGTTCATCAAGGATATTGGTCTGTAATTCTCCTTTTTGATGGGGTCTTTGTCTGGTTTTGGGATCAAGGTAATGCTGGCCTCATAAAATGAATTTGGAAGTTTTCCTTCCATTTCTATTTTTTGGAACAGTTTCAGGAGAATAGGTATTAATTCTTCTTTAAATGTCTGATAGAATTCCCTTGGGAAGCCATCTGGCCCTGGGCTTTTGTTTGTTGGGAGATTTTTGATGACTGCTTCAATTTCCTTAGTGGTTATAGGTCTGTTCAGGTTTTCTATTTCTTCCTGGTTCAGTTTCGGTAGTTGATACATCTCTAGGAATGCACCCATTTCTTCCAGGTTATCTAATTTGCTGGCATAGAGTTGCTCATAATATGTTCTTATAATTGTTTGTATTTCTTTGGTGTTGGTTGTGATCGCTCCTCTTTCATTCATGATTTTGTTGATTTGGGTCATTTCTCTTTTCTTTTTGATCAGTCTGGCCAGGGGTTTATCAATCTTGTTAATTCTTTCAAAGAACCAGCTCCTAGTTTCGTTGATCTGTTCTACTGTTCTTTTGGTTTCTAGTTCATTGATTTCTGCTCTGATCTTTATGATTTCTCTTCTCCTGCTGGGTTTAGGCTTTATTTGCTGTTCTTTCTCCAGCTCCTTTAGGTGTAGGGTTAGATTGTGTATTTGAGACCTTTCTTGTTTCTTGAGAAAGGCTTGTCTTGCTATATACTTTCCTCTCAGGACTGCCTTTGCTGTATCCCAAAGATTCTGAACAGTTATGTTTTCATTTTCATTGGTTTCCATGAATTTTTTTAATTCTTCTTTAATTTCCTGGTTGACCCATTCATTCTTTAGTAGGATGCTCTTTAGCCTCCATGTATTTGAGTTCTTTCTGACTTTCCTCTTGTGATTGAGTTCTAGTTTCAAAGCATTGTGGTCTGAAAATATGCAGGGAATGATCCCAATCTTTTGGTACCGGTTGAGACCTGATTTGTGACCTAGGATGGGATCAATTCTGGAGAATGTTCCATGGGCACTAGAGAAGAATGTGTATTCCGTTGCTTTGGGATGGAATGTTCTGAATATGTCTGTGAAGTCCATTTGGTCCAGTGTGTCATTTAAAGTCTTTATATCCTTGTTGATCTTTTGCTTAGATGATCTGTCCATTTCAGTCAGGGGGGTGTTAAAGTCCCCCACTATTATTGTATTGTTGTCAATGTGTTTCTTCGCTTTTGTTATTAATTGCCTTATATAATTGGCTGCTCCCACGTTAGGGGCATAGATATTTACAGTTGTTAGATCTTCTTGTTGGATAGACCCTTTAAGTAGGATATAGTGTCCTTCTTCATCTCTTATTATAATCTTTGTTTTAAAATCTAATGTGTCTGGTATAAGAATTGCCACCCCAGCTTTCTTTTGGTGTCCATTAGCATGGTAAATGGTTTTCCACCCCCTCACTTTCAATCTGGGGGTGTCTTTGGGTCTAAAATGAGTCTCTTGCAGACAGCATATGGATGGGTCTTGTTTTTTAATCCAATCTGATAGCTTGTGTCTTTTGATTGGGGCATTGAGCCCATTTACATTCAGGGTAACTATTGAAAGGTATGAATTTAGTGCCATTGTATTGCCTGTAAGGTGACTGTTACTGTATGTTGTCTGTGTTCCTTTCTGATCTTTGCTGCTTTTAGGCTTTCTCTTTGCTTAGAGGACCCCTTTCAATATTTCTTGGAGGGCTGGTTTCATGTTTGCAAATTCCTTTAGTTTTTGTTTGTTCTGGAAGCTTTTTATCTCTCTTTCTATTTTCAATGACAGCTTAGCTGGATATAGTATTCTTGGCTGCTTATTTTTCTCGTTTGGTGCTCTGAAGATATCTTGCCAGTCCTTTCTGGCCTGCCAGGTCTCTGTGGATAGGTCTGCTGCCAATCTAATATTTCTACCATTGTAGGTTACATATCTCTTCTCCCGAGCTGCTTTCAGGATTTTCTCTTTGTCTCTGAGACTCGTAAGTTTTACTATTAGATGTCGGGGTGTTGACCTATTTTTATTGATTTTGAGAGGGGTTCTCTGTGCCTCCTGGATTTTGATGCCTGTTTCCTTCCCCACATTAGGGAAGTTCTCTGCTATTATTTGCTCCAATATACCTTCTGCCCCTCTCTCTCTTTCTTCTTCTTCTGGGATCCCAATTATTCTAATGTTGTTTCGTCTTATCGAATCACTTATCTCTCGAATTCTGCCTTCGTGGTCCTGTAGTTGTTTCTCCCTCTTTTTCTCAGCCTCTTTACTTTCCATCATTTGGTCTTCTATATCACTGATTCTCTCTTCTGCCTCATTTATCCTAGCAGTTAGTGCCCCCATTTTTGATTGCACCTCATCAATAGCCTTTTTGATTTCGACTTGGTTAGATTTTAGTTCTTTTATTTCTCCAGAAAGGGTTTCTCTAATAACTTCCACGCTTTCTTCAAGCCCAGCTAGTATCTTTAAAGTCATGATTCTGAACTCTAGGTCCGACATCGTACTAATGTCCGTATTGAGTAGGTCCCTGGCTGACGGTACTACCTCTTGTTCTTTTTGCTGAGGTGATTTTTTTCGTCTTGTCATTTTGTCCAGAGGAGAATAGATGAATGAGAGAACAAAATGCTAACAGGTTTACAATGTCCCCAGCAAATATACTGTATACAAATCCGAAAAGACCTGAAACCAGGGGAAAAGAAAGGGAAAGAAAGAAAAAAGAAATAGAGAAAAAAAAAAAAGTAAAAACAAAAACAGAACAATACAAAAAAAGCAGAATGTGATCAAATATGATCAGGCTAGTGCATAGATCAGTGCCACACACTAGATTTTGGGCGTATTTTGTTCTGTTAGAAAAAAGTGCCTCCTAAAATTTTAAAGGAAGAAAGACATATATGTATAAAATAAGGGTTGATACAATGAAGGGATAGATGACTGTAAAGATGAAAATTATAATAGATTTTATAAAAGGACTTGATAAGATAAGAAGTTGTTTGAAAAAAGAAAGAAGATTTAAAAAAAAAAAGAAAGAAAAAAGGGAGAGACTGTGATCAGGCAGGAGACTAGAACAGAGCCATACACTAGTGATTTAGGGTATATTTTTATCTGTTAGAAGAAACTGTATCTCAAAATTTTAAAGATAGAACAACTTATATATATATGCCAAAAATAAGGCTAACTACTATGAAGGGATAAAATATGACTCTAAAAATGAAAAATAAAAAATGTTTTTTTTTAAAAGAGATTGATAAGATGTTGGTTGAAAAAGGGAAAAAGAAAAAGAAAAAAAAAACAGTTAACAAAAATTAACTTTGATGAACTAATGAATCATGGTAAAAAAAAGCCATGAAGTCTATGTGCAGTATTCCCCTAGCGCTGGAGTTCTCCCGTTCTCCTTGATCGGTAAACTTGGTCTTGGCTTGCTGGCTGTTCCTGCTGATCTTCTGGGGGGAGGGGCCTGTTGCTGTGGTTTCCAAATGTCTTTGCCGGAGGCTGAATTGACCCGCCCTTGTCGGTCCGGGCTAAGCAAGCTGCTCAGGTTTGCTCTCAGGAGCTTTTGTTCCCTGCAAGCTCTCAGTACAGCTTTGGAGGACCAGGGTGAAAATGGTGGCCTCCCAATATCCGCCCGGAGGAGCTGAGAACTCGGGCCCCGCTCCTCAGTGCGCCCCCAGAGAAAAGCAGTCACTCCCGTCTCCCCAGTCTCCGGCCGCACTCCGTGCTCACCCGGCCTGTGACCGAGCGTTTCTATCTCTGGCACCCGACCCCGTGTGGAGTCTCCAAACCCAGCAGATCCCTGCGGTGTGCTCCCGCGCCGCTCCTCCCGGGGGAGGAAGGGGAGTCTCCCCCGCTCTGCCGCTTGTTGGGTCCCTGCTGGAGGAGCCGTGCCCCGACTGGGCCGCGGATCACAGTTTATGGCAACCCCGAGCTGAGAGCCCGCGCCTCGGCTCCGTCTCTGCAGCCGGCTTCCCCGCTCTGATACCTGGGAACTCTGGCGCACTCAGGCACCCCTGGTCTTTCTGTGACCCCGAGGGTCCTGAGACCACACTGTCCCGCGAGGGTTCCACCCCCCGCTTAGCCACTGGAGCGACGTCCCTCCGCGGAGCCGACTTCTAAAAGGTCCGATTTTGTGCTCCGCGGCTCTAGCACTTGCCAGAAGCGGCCGGTGGAGGCCCCCTCCCTCCACCATCTATCCTCCTGAATATCGCCTCGGATTCACTTCTCCGCATGTCCTACCTTCCAGAAAGCGGTCGCTTCTCTGTTCAGATAGTTGTTGCTACTCTCCTCTTGGATCTCCTGTTGAGTTCGTAGGTGTTCAGAATGGTTTGACCCCTATTCAGCTGAATTCCTGAGACCAGACGAAATCCAGGTCTCCTACTCCTCCGCCATCTTGCTCCGCCCCCTGCAGTAAGCTCTTAATAAGTATCTGTGGGATACTCCAAGCAGAGGCAACAGCAGGTGACTAAGAAAGGCAGGGCTAGACCCCAGGTGTCCTGACCCCCAGCTCACTGCCCTTTCCACCCTAAACAGGCATGGTTGCCTCTCTTCAGGGAGCGGGAACCAGGGGAGAAGGTGGCACAGTGGGACCCTGGGGCGGCGGCAGGGGGTAGAGGGAGATTTCCCAGGAAACTATTCTCCGGAGCTGAATTTCAACCAAAATCAGAGACAGAAATACACTCAATCCTAGAACTCTGATCCGGCATCCCTGCTAGTCCAAGGAATGATGGCCGGTTTTCCAGGAATTGTGACTGCAACTAGCTATAGAACTCCCTCCTTAATGCTTCCCCGTAATTCCCGTGATCATCGTGGGGCCTCTCATCTGCAGATGGGATAAGGGATACTTTCTCAAAAGGCTGGCATGAGGAATGGAGAGTCAGGAACTAAGCCATACACCAGGCCTATGGTAGAGACTCAGTCAATGGAAGCTTCTTTTTTTTTTTCTTCTTCAGAGAACAGCAACCCAGAATGGAGAAATAACTGGCTTTACAGTCAGGGAGACATAGATTCAAGTTGAATTCATTCATTCATTCAACAAATATATATTAAAAGCCTACTCCTGCCACCCTTTCAGTAAACACGCTGGGCTACAGTGAGGGACAGAGGCAGACACTGTCTCTACTCCCAGGGAGCCTCATTCTAGAAGCTCTGCCCTGGTCAGCTTGTGGACCTTCCTTGTCTCTTTCAGGCCTCCTGAGCCTCAGGTTCTCCGTCTGTTACATAGGGGTAAGGAGGCCCTGACTTAAACAGTCATCAGTATATAAATCAATACACAGTACTTGCCCCATCGATATTTGCCGTTTTAAGGAGACAGGTTTGGAAAGGGTGGGTGTCCTGTCCGGAGTCACATAGCTTTCAGGAACAGAGACAAGGACAAGTGTAGCTTTCCTGCTTTGTAGCCAAGGCTCTGCTCATTATAACATCATAAACCTCCCCCTTCTATCATTCTCTCGAGACCCGTGAAAGAGGACCCTCTCATATGGAGGGGCCGGTCCTGCCCTGCTGTAGCCCACCCTGGACATCCCCTAGCAATTCCATAGGGCAACTCCTTCTCAGCATGTCAGGAAACTATGTTTTTCCAAATCCCAAGTCCTAAGAAAACTCAGTTGAGAAACTGGGAATATGTGGAAAATTCTTGCAAGAATTAAAGCTTAACAATCCATATGGAGATGTTACTGATTTAAAGGAACCCACTGACATGTGGAGCAAAAGCAGGAAACACGTGACACGTGGGATGTAATGTTAAGATCAGCATTTCGGGAAACTGGAACAAGAGCATGCAGGGGGGAAGTGACCAGGACCTGACAGCTTGGAGCTGTAGCCATGTCATAAGTATAAGTCCATGGCCCTGTCTGCTGCTGAGTGTTTACCTCATACACTTAGCACAAATCATGTAAGTGGTGTTTCGAGGAACAAGTTTTAAAAGCAAAATACGTCCTTCAGTGGGCCATTTCAACTGTGATTCCTGCTAGGAGATGTGAATATTCTGTTACTTGAACAATAATGTTCATGGACGTTGCCCAGTGTTTGAATAATTGTTACAGGGCTCTAGTTCTTTATAAATGCTTTTGCAGAAGAAATACAAAGAGAAAATGTATAAATGTTGTAGACTACTGGGACGTGACACCAGAAACGTTTGCTGATTCGTACATAAAATCTAAATTAACAAAAGCACTATTGACTTGAATGGGAAAACCAGTCAGTACAAGCGGACAAGATACTCCCATTGATAAAAAAGGAAATGAGCTTGTATGAAAGATTATAGATTCTAACACCCAACTGGAAGATGCACTTGGACACAGTTTGAACGATTTGGCCAACAGCACCGCACCGCAAAAATGGAAAAAATGTTTCTACATTTGCAATATTTGTTACAACACAAAGATAAAGGCTACAAATAGGGCAATTAATGCTTCTGTGTTTTAAAAATTCATTTTTGAATGATAAATTTTAAATATTTTAAATATTAAACAACTGTAGTATTTTTTTCCCACTTTTTAAATAATTTTTCTTGGCCATTTATTCTGTATCAATGTTCCCTTCTTTCCGTATTTTCTGTTATCGACTGTATCTGCCAGAGAACATTCCACATGTTATTGAGTATATAATCTTGTCACAACACTTAGAGACCATTTATTACCTTACCTTTTTTTTTGTTTTTTACAGAAAACCTCTGAAACTTTCAGTACAACCCTATCACAGAAAAGCAATTCATTGTTTAGCATATGGTCATGAATTATTATTTAGAAACATGAAAATAAAGTGTTATGGAAAATATACAGTACACCTAAATCGAATACAATGTTATATTGTCAATTACATCTCAATTCTTTTTTTAAATTTTTTTTTTATTTATTTATTGTTAAAGATTTTATTTATTTATTTGACAGAGAGACGCAGCCAGAGAGGGAACACAAGCAGGGGGAGTGGGAGAGGGAGAAGCAGGCTTCCCGCGGAGCAGGGAGCCCGATGCGGGGCTCAATCCCAGGACCCCGGGATCATGACCTGAGCCGAAGGCAGAGGCTTAACAACTGAGACACCCAGGCGCCCCCTCAATTCTTTTCTTTTATGTTATGTTAATCACCATACATTATATCATCAGTTTTTGATGAATCATGGAATTACATCTCAATTCTTAAAAAGAAAACGGAATAATTTATGAGTTAAGAATTCCCAGGAATTCTGATTTCTTATTCCCCAATCCTGCCGACTGTCAGAAATTTGAAACACTTCAACCGGGAGTCACACCCCAGCCCGAGGGAAGGGTCAGAGAGAAGTCAGCAGGGGCCAGCAGTGGGCAGGGAAGAGAGGTTTTAGAGGAGGATAATTTTTTTTAAGTCACCTCTACACCCAACGTGGTGCTCAGACTCACGACCCTGAGATCAAGAGTCCCATGCCCTACTGGCCGAGCCAACCAGGGGCCCCTAGACAAGGATAATTTAAGAAGGAGAGGAGGGGGCGCCTGGGTGGCTCAGTTGGTTAAGCGACTGCCTTCGGCTCAGGTCATGATCCTGGAGTCCCGGGATCGAGTCCCGCATCGGGCTCCCTGCTCGGCAGGGAGTCTGCTTCTCCCTCCGACCCTCTTCCCTCTCGTGCTCTCTATCTCTCATTCTCTCTCTCTCAAATAAATAAATAAAATCTTTAAAAAAAAAAAAAGAAGAAGGAGAGGAGGATGGGCTGCAAGAAGCCAGGCCTTACTCCCTCCCAGGTGCTCTGGTCTGGTCTCCTCCTCTGATGATCTGCGCGATAGAGATACAGGTTTACGCTTCCTTGTGGAAAAGCTTTCATCATCACATGGCCCTCTACCTTGCAGAACCAGTTAATAAATTAACCCCCCATCTGTGCTGTTTGACCTACATCTCACGGAAGGTCCCACTCTGGATTGTGAAAGGTTATGACAGGACCAGTGACCAGTGCCCCACCCCAGGGGTCATGTGAGTTCGGCCATGCTGGGGGCGGAAGGGGGTATAAATATGAGAACCAGGAGGGCCTGGGAGAAGGAAGCAGAGGGGTGGGACTAGCTAGGAAGTGGGGGGAGCACAGGAAGAACCAGCTGAGCAGCACCCTGGGGACTTCCCAGCCTGAGCTTGGCCTCCAGGGAGGTAATGGGAGCCGGTGGTAGGGTCTTCACGGACTCCTTGGGGAGCAACAGAAAGTGGGGTGTCCTTCTCTGTTGAAGGGCCCACGTCCAGCAGAGAGAGAGGTGGGGAAGCTCAAGCTGGGTAGAGAAGGAGCTGGGCTCCTCTCTGCCTGCTGACTCAATTTCCCCTTTCTCCTTGTTCCACAGCTTCCTCATCCAACAGGGCCGACAGATCTGCGCCAACCCCAATGTTGCCTGGGTGCAGGAGTACATCAGACACCTAGACCACGCGTCTAAGTTGTCTGGGAGCACTGGGGCCCGCATGGCCAAGGGAGTGTGAGGAGACGCCACGGAGCCCCCTTCCCTCCCCAACTCTCTCAGCCCCAGAAGGTCCCTGGGAGTTGTCCTGGTCCAAATTGAAACTCTTTCTTGCTTTTCTGTGCTCCCATTCTCTAATGAATCCTGCTCTTTCCTGAAGCTTCGCTTTGACACTGCCCTCTGGGACCTGAGGACACTGTGGCCCCCAGACAGCATCTGTCTCCCCTTTGCAGGCAGCCAGTTGTTGAAATAAAGCCATGCCCCAGAAAGGAAACTGGGTGGTTTGAACTGATTCTCTCACAGACAGCTGGTTATGTCTCTTCTTTTATAGACACTTCTACGGTATTAACTATGTATCAGGTGCTGTTCTAGACTCTTCCATATGAACTAATTTACATAGTGGGATGATGGGGGCAGAGTTAGAATCAGGAGTACTGAACACAAGCGACCCCTTGTTCGGGGCCTTATATCACAGGAACAGCGTGAAAATCCAGACAAACTGTTCGTTTGCATGGAAAGTAGCCAGTTGAGGTGCACACCTAACACATCTTATCATTCCCATCATCCATACTGGGGGCTGCAGCCCCCCCTTCCCTGGAGGCTCTTCCCCGCACCTCTGCCATTTAAACATTTACTTCTCTGACCACCCGTCAAGACCTAGTGTAAGTAACACCTTGTTCTCTGCGCCTAAAGCCACGCACCCCAAACCCTGAGATCCTGCCTGCAGTCTCTTCGGTTGCTCCCTTGGCCCTCATCCCTGATGCCTGGTGTGGAAGTGACTTTGGACATCTGAACTCGCCCCCACCACTGCCCCAATTAAAGACAGAGCCAGGTACAAGGCAGTTCTCCGTAGGGTACAAGGAGGAAAAGGGAGGTAGGTGGGAGGTACTCAGCTCTGCTCTGGGGGATGCTGAGGCTAACGCCAGCCTGGCCATGCTTCACTTGGACACAGACCAGAGAAGGGCCTCGGGGACGCTGGGTTGTTCAACCCATACCCCCAGACTCAGGTCTTGCGGAAGACACACTACAGCTTTCTGCCTCAGTCTAACTCCTGCAGAAGAAAGATCCTGCTTGGCACCATAGGTCAGAGATCTCTGCACATCCGTGAGTTTAGTGGTGGGGTGTGAGGGGCCGTCTACTGTCTGGGGCAAGGTTAGGAAACTAACAATCTATCTTTTTTTTTTTTAAAGATTTTATTTATTTATTTGAGAGAGAGAGAGAATGAGAGATAGAAAGCACGAGAGGGAAGAGGGCCAGAGGGAGAAGCAGACTCCCCGCCAAGCAGGGAGCCCGATGCGGGACTCGATCCCGGGACTCCAGGATCATGGCCTGAGCCGAAGGCAGTCACTTAACCAACTGAGCCACCCAGGCGCCCCACTCACAGTCTATCTTAAGTGTCCTCACATTGCTCCATCGAGGCCCATTTCCTCACTTTCCTGCTCCTTACTCTTCCAAATTCCAACCCTTAGAGCCGTAGTGCACCTGGGCTTACTCTCGTTCAAATCCCGTCTGGAAACCAGTTCTCCGCACCTCCATTCACACTAAAATATGGTCGAAGTTTTGAGGGAGCCCAAATCCCAAAGCCAAAGAATCATTGAGGAGGTGGGAGGGCCTGGGGTCTCTGGGAAGGACGGGAAGGAGTGCAGGGGTAAATAGAATCTCCACTCTCCAAGCTACTCATAGTCCTACAGGTAAGCACAGCCATCTGGCCCCCAGCCAAGTGAGCCTGTCTGCCTATAGGAGGGAAGGAAGGAGCTTAGGGAGGCACCTACTATGCGTCAAGAATTGTGCAAAGTGCTGTACGTACACAACATCTTTTAACCACCTTCACTTCCCTGTGGTGTCCAGCTCACTACTCCCGTTTTACTATAAAGTCCTTTTAGGGCACAGTCCTCCTAACCCTCCCTGATCCCTCCCTCTCGCTAGGTGACCTCAGCCAGACTCATAGCTTCCATATTCCTGTATATGCTGACAAGGTCCAAATTTATACTTCTTCAGCCCAGGCGCCTCCACTCAGGTGTCTAAGAGCTTCTCAAAATTAGCTGGCCCAAACTGGACTCCTGAAATGTCCCCAAATCTGCTCCTCCCTTGTCTTCCCATCTCAGTAAACGGTAGCAACATCCTTCCAACTGTTCTGAACAAAATCCTGTAGCCATCCGTGATTCTGCTCCTTCTTTCCCCCCATCACCCATCTTGTACTTCCCGCACCCAAACCTGAGTACTCACGGCCGCCTCTGCTGTTACTCCACCACCCACCATCTCTCCCCAAGATGAGCAAAGTAACCTCATAAGAGTCTCCATGCTTGTAATCTCAACAGAACGGCCAATGATCCTTTCAAACATAAGTCAGATCATTCCATTCTCCTGCTCAAACTGCACCCCCAATGATTTCCTATCTCAGAGTCAAAGTCATGTGAGCATAGCTGCCTTCCAAAGTCTACAAAATCCTGCATGATTTGCCCACCAGCCCCACACCACCTGACCTCATCTCTTACCTTCTCCCTAGCTTCCTCCACTCCACTTCAGTGCCTTCTGTGTGGTTCCCCAAACACAACAGGCAGGATCCAGCCCCAGGGTTTTGTGCCTGTTCCTTTGCTAGAAACTTCCGCCTCCATCTCTGGTCAGTTTCCTTTAGGTCATGCTCAAATGTCGCCTTATCAGGAAAGCCTTCCTTGAACATCCTGTAATATGTAGCCTTTCTACACACACACACACACACACACACACACACACACACACACACACACACACAATTCCTTAACCTCCTTCCCCACTTGTTGCCATTACCTCCAAAGTACTTGCCAGCTTGTATTATACTATATATTTACTTATTTATGTTTATCTGTCTCCTTGTAATTAGAATGTAAACTTCATGAGGGCAGAGATTTTTTAATATTTATTCACTGTTCTACCCTCAGTGCCTAGAGAGGACCTGGTACAGAGTAGGCACTATTGGACGGATGGATGGATGGATGGATGGATGGATGGATGGATGGATGGAGTCACTTAGGCTCAGAAACAAACCTAAAGAGGAGAAGGCTTCCAGGAGAGAATTTTTGGAACAACTCCATCTTGAAGAGCACTTCTTCCCAGTGGGGGGATAACCACTAATGACCTTCACAGAGAGGTTCTGGAAAGTAGAGCACAATGGCACTTCATTCTCGCTGCCATTCTTCTTAGTTATTTGGGATGCTTGGCCCTGTGGGGAGCTGAGATGGATACTGAGTGTCCTGGGAATGTGGAACTGTAATTGCCATGGGATATGCTCCTTCCTCAAGCTTCTCTCCTCAGGAAATAGAATCTTCACTCTCCAGGCTACTCAAGCTGAAAACAGGAAGTCATCCTTAAAACCCCTCACCCTCACTACACCCCCCCCCAACCAATCCATCAACAAATCCCTTCACTCTGCCAAAATCTCTCTCAAATCCACCTACGTTGGCTCTTCCACCACCACCGCAATCCAATCCCTCATCCACATGACCTCATGATGTGTCTCAGAAGCAGATGAGGGTTTGGCAGGTGTACAGAATCCAATCAGGCATCTGAGAATGGTGCCTAGTCAGGAAGATCATGAAAATTCAGAATTCAATTATACAGAAAGAAGTGGTTGAAGAAAGTCAGTGATAACCTTAGCAGGCGGTACAAAATTCCATCCACACAGATCACAGAAAAGAATTATGAAAGATCTAAAGGCTGATGGACAGGCATCGGAGCATCTTCAGTGCCAGAGAAGATGGTAATAGATGTCCTAAAGAACGAAAGAAATGACAAAATGTAGCCTAGCCATGAGGAATGTTTGCTATACCCTCCGTAGAGGTGCTGGCTTCTGTCTACACAAGTAACACAGAAGAATCATTTGAGGGTATAATTAGAACCTAGAAGCCACCAACCCATTTTAAAGGAAGTGAACTCCAAGCCTCCTGTTGTCAACTCGACTGAAAATAGAGCTCCATGTACCCAGTCATGGTGGAATGGAATCACCCCTGAGGTGTGCAGACCCAGGTCTCAAGTCTCTTTTGGCCAATAAGCAACCCTCCACTGCTGGGATGGTGATCGGGTGAAGACCACGAATAACTGGCCTAGTAATCACAATGTGTTTAAGATAATAACACCGTACCCTAGTGGGTAAGCCGCAAAATGGTTATAATTAAACATAGAGGGGCGCCTGCATGGCTCAGTCGTGAAGCGTCTGCCCTCGGCTCAGGTCATGGTCCCAGGGTCCTGGGATCGAGTCCCACATCGGGCTCCCTGCTCCGCGGGAAGCCTGCTTCTCCCTCTCCCTCTCCCCCTGCTTGTGTTCCCTCTCTCGCTGTATCTCTCTCTGTCAAATAAATAAAGAAAATCTTTTTTTTAAAAAAAGGTAGATAGATAGAGATAAAAATCAAAGGAACTTCGAATGGCTTCCTACACAGAACTTCAGTTGCAGATGTGAATAAACTCACACCAACAGAAGTTGTCCTCCTCTCTCGCCCTGATGACCACAGTCGGCTCCCCTTGGGCTCTCCACTTCCATCCTTCGCCCACCCCTCTCCATTCTCCACTGCAGCCACCTGAAAACCCTTCAAGAGCTTCCCGTGATAACTGGAATAAAATCCACAATCCTTACCCTCCCCGCCAGACGTCCCTATACTAGGGCCCCTGCGTTCCTCCTGAGGCTCACCCTGCCCCACTGGTCTCTGTGCTCCAGCCACACTGACTTTCTTTCATTACCTCAAATGCTCTAGCCTCATTTTTGCCTCGGCTTTTACATGTGTTATTCCCTCCCTAGGGTTTCCATTTCACCCACCCTTAGCTGGCTAACTCCCTCCCAGCCCACCCTCAGGTTTCAGTTAACTGGTCCTTCCTTAGGGTGGACTTGGATTAACCCGGAGTGTAAGTTTGGCCTCCAGTCATACTGTTTCATAAAATCCTATAACTCACCCTTCCTAGCTCTTATCATACTTTTTAATTACATACTTATTATACATGATTATTTCTTTAATGCTTTTCTCCCTCACAAGACTGTCAGTTCCATGAGGCCAAGTAGCACTGGTTGGGTGAATTAGGAGTGGCAAACCCTTTGCTGATGGCCTACAAAGCATCTCTCCACCCTCACCCTTACTCTAAAACATGAGCTGGATTCTACCAGGATTCTAGGTTAAGGGTCAGCGGTCAAATCCAGGCTGCTGCCTGTTTTTGCAAATTAAGTTTTACTGGAACACAGCCATGCCCATATATTTACATTGGACAGATGTGACAGAGGCTTTGTGTGGCCCACAAAACTTAAAACATTTACTTTCTGGGAGAAGATGATACCTATGCCAGGAAGCAAATGTCCCTGGACAACTGGTATCTAAGCCCCAGATGCTTTTCTCCCCAGCAAGACCAGTCCAAACAGCTCCCATTGTGCAGGCGCAGTTGGTTTTCCCTGCCCCCTCCTGACTTCCCTATAAATTGGTGAAGCAACTCAGCAGCAGAATATCCCTCCAGGAGCACTCCCCATGGTGCATCCGGTGGTGACTGGTCCAATAATGCTTTTCCATAGGACAAGGAGGTCGGTGGGGGTTGCTGTAAGTTTCTCCTCCATAAGCCTATTGCTATACAATATGTCTTCCCACCCTCTTAACAACTACTAAGGAAGAAAGAAATAAGTGGGTAAATGACCTGCAGGTGGCTCTAGTACTTCACCAGTGACTCATCAAATGAAGACCAAACGGGATTGCATTGAGGGTTTGGACTACTTTTTGCTTTATGGAAGTTAATACATTGGCATTTTTTGAGAAGAGCAGTGCAGACTGAATTCCCCACTGTTCTTTTCTTTTGCTATGAGTTTATTTCATTACTTGTAGAGGTAGGTAATTGTTTGTTTTTTCTGAAATTTTTGAGAGACTCTATTCTCTGGGCAGGAATTTGGGCTCAAAGAGCTCTTTACAAAGAGAAAGAACACTTGGAGCCAAGTTGGAAATTAATGGCACATTTAGCTCAAGGTGGAAGGTAGAACTCCTCATTTTAGAATTCCTCCTGTCCAAACCCCACTGAAATAATAATTTTGAAGAAACCAAAGAGAAAGAGTTCGTGGCAGGAAGATCAATAGTCTAGAGTTTTCACTGAATTTCTGGAAGATGGAAAATGAACAGAGTGCTATGAATAGATTGAACATAGCCAAGGAGGCCGGAACCCAGGACACACGCAGGAGGAAACAGCAGTGGAGGCTCTGGGCTCTGGGTGGCAGGTGGGGAGAGCTGGAGTGAGATGTGGGTGGGAGTTCTGATGATGCCATCACAAGCAGCTAGAGGCAGATGCCTTTGTCCTACCTATTCCCAGCAGTGTCAAAGTAAAAACTTGCCCTAGACAAAGCTAAACAAGCAAGCAAGACTTTACTCAAGACTGTCGTAATAGGGAAGAGAGAATGAGCTCAACCCCACTGCAACAACAGGCAGGAGGATCCGTAAGGGCTGGGGTGAGCTAAGAAAATTACCAAAGGGGGCGCCTGGGTGGCTCAGTTGGTTAAGCGACTGCCTTCGGCTCGGGTCATGATCCTGGAGTCCCGGGATCGAGTCCCGCATCAGGCTCCTTGCTCATCGGGGAGTCTGCTTCTCCCTCTGACCCTCTTCCCTCTCATGCTATCTCTCATCCTCTCTCCCTCTCAAATAAATAAATAAAATCTTTAAAAAAAAAGAAAATTACCAAAGGATCTATAGGATGTGCCCAGCACATCAAGTGATTCCTGAGTTTGTAGAGGTGCTTTTCTGTGATTAAGCCATCTGTGTTTGCTAATTGGCACCTATTAAAGTTAGGCTCCCACTGTCCCACAGAGACCGGGATATAAGGGTGCTGTCTTCCTTGAAGATCACATTTCAAATGGATGGCTTCCAGGTCCTTGAGACTTGGTCCTACTAGGTCCCTCCTGGGTTGTAAAACTGGCAAGAAGTCTGGGAGATTTTTATGTATTTCAAAGGGACAGAGAAAGACTTTACAATTTCAAGTTTTCTAAAGTAAATGCTCTAAGAAGGGGAGGCCAGGGATTAGAGGCAGAAAGAAACCCAAGATTTGGTAAAGCTGAGGGAAACATTTAAGGTCACCTCAGTCAGAGTTTATCCCTAAGAATTATACTAAATTGTACTGAAGGGCGCATGAGGGCTTCCAAGTGGGGTTGAGAACCTAGTAAAGCCCCACACACTGCAGTTTGGGAAGGCTTCCCATCCTGCCCCCACCTGCCAGCTAACATGACCCACCTGGGTGCACTCAGCACTCGGTTGGCCCTCCCATTGGGAAGAGAACCTTACTAGGACTGTAGACCTACCTATATCTGAGCAGATGCAAGCCCACGCCAGATCCCTCAACCTACCCTTCCAAATATGAACAAAAGAATGAGGGTTCACAGACACAGGGGGGCGGAACATCTTTGCCCAGCCCCCAGGAGCCTATGCATTTTGGCACCTGCCATCCACATCGGGCTTTCTGATGCCTCTCTGCTCCTTGCTCTCTGTGATCTGACCACAGGACCCTTCTCTGAGTTCCTCAAACACATCAAGTTCTCTCTGGACTGAGGGTCTTCACGAACGTTACTTCTCCACTAAATCTCCCTCCCCTCCGGTCTGCACCCACCTCCAGAAACCACCTGAGAGGGCTTATCAGGGCACCCTCACTGACATCCCCAACCAATCAAAGTCTCCTTTCGTACCCTCTCACAGCCAGGACCAGCAACATACTTTGCGGGGACCAGCAGAAAATGAAAACACAGCACTCCTTGTCCAACGGTGATTAAGAAGACAACAGCGAAGCCTTTAATCAAGCACAGGGCCCTTCTGACCACAGGGCTCTGTGTAACTACACAGATTGCATGCCCATGAAGCCAGCCCTGCCTGCAGCATGACCTGATTTTCCTTTATAGCATATATAATAATTTGCCATGCAAGATTGTGTGGTTATATGTATAATGTCTGTCTCCCCCTGCTTTTATAATCCACCAGGTTAGATAGCATTGTGTAACACCACCAACCCCCTCCCCCCGGCTCACATTGCCGGGCACCATATCCACAGCATGGCGGGTTCACAGAACCTACCTGTTCAATGTCTGAATGGCTGACCATACACAAGTCAGTGATTCAATATATCAGGCAGTGGATGATGAATGCACTGCCTCATCATTCCCAATACAGCATCACCAGAGACAATCTCCTGAACAAATGGGATTTCTGTTTGGACCTTACACTAATGCCATTGGCCTCTAGGAATGGATCAACCTGAATTACACGGATAAAGTAATGCTTGGTATATATTTTCCTTGACATTTTTTGATATAATCTTTCCTTAATACTAAGTACGAAAGGGGAGTTGATTTTGCCCGTATTTTTATTGAAATTTTATAGAATTCTCTAGAGAGAAATTTTGAAACAAAATATCAAAGTGAACAAAAGAAAACTTTGGAAAGTATATTGGCACTTAGTGGATTTAGATGTCCCAGAAGACTATCTCTGCATCGAAATCCCTGAGAAACTCTTCCAAAGGTCCCAGAGCACACTTGCACCCGGAGAGTCATCAAATGTGGTTTGAGATGGTAGGAAATTAGGAACAACCCAGAACAGAAAAGTGTATGCATCCAAAGAAAAGTGGGCAGCAATCCAGATCAATGCCCTAGATTTCTATCTAGTTGCTGCTGAGTTGTTTAAAAGGGGACAGAGGCGGGATGCCTGGGTGGCTCAGTCGGTTAAGTGTCTGCCTTCGGCTCAGGTCATGATCCCAGGGTCCTGGGATCGAGCCCCGCATCGGGCTCCTAGCTCAGCGGGGAGCCTGCTTCTCCCTCTGCCTGCCGCTCCCCCTGCTTGTGCTCTCTCTCTCTCTCTCTCTCTCTCTCTGACAAGTAAATAAATAAAATCTTTAAAAAATAAAATAAAAAATAAAAATAAAAGGGGACAGAAAGATTGCAATTTATCACACTCCACCATCTACGTACATTAAAATCACACACACAAAGCATTATTGAGTGTTCAAGAATACACATCTAAACAAAGGTACACATTGAATACATCAGAGTGAGAGCCCATGGGAGAAGGAGAGTGGGCACAGACTTGTAGGATAAAGAAGGAAAACAATAAAATCCTAGAGTGATCTGGACTCAGCTGATGCCGGGGAGGGGTCATGAATTCAGGGGCAGGATTAACTCGGGGTTAACTTTGGATGTTTAAGGAGGCAAGGAAGGAAAAGAAGAAGGGAGGGAGGGAAGGAGGAAGAAAGGGAGAAAATTCAATATCTACTTTTCTTGTTAGTGCTCTGACCTAAGTTGCTTTGACACCTCCAAAGCAGTGGCGACGGGAGAGCCCCTGTCTGCCCGCCTCCCATAAAGTGTAAGGAACAAGCTCCTCGGGTACTAGTCTTCACATCCCTCCCAGCTGAGGGGTCCAGGGCTGCAGAGGGGCAGGCTGGTGACGGCGGGAGCCGACTCGGCCAGGAATGTTTGGTGCTGTCACATGACGCTGGACAAGACATAGAGGGTGAAGGATGGTGCCCTGAGTCTGTGGCAAGGAGAAAAGGAATGAGCACAAGAAGGACTGGGGGGAAAGCAAGAGAAGAGACCATGACATTGGGCTGCTCTTTACCTGCTGGAAACTACATAGTGAGGCCCTTAGGAGAAGGCACCCGGTGATGGTATTAAGAAAGCCTCCAGTGAGCAAGTACCATATTAAGGCACTGTGCAGGCTACTTTACTTTGATTACCTCAACAATTTGCCAAAACAGGAATTATTATCCCATGTATGAGCATGGAAACTGAGATTCAGAGAGGTTAAGTGACTTGCCACATGCCACCCAGCTAGTAATGGCACTGGAGAAATTCAAGTAACAAGCTGAGGAGCCAGGCATCCTGGCTTGTCGTTTTAACTATGTCAACTTACTTTTTTTTTTCCCCCTTTTTGGATCAGGAGCAAGTTAATCTCCCAAAGCTGCAGTCTTTTTCCCTATAAAATGTGACGGTACCTGACTCAAAGCGTTGTAATTCTGTCATCTGTCTCTCACTGCCGACATGGAGGAGACTCAGGGACGTTTTGTAAATTCCAACCCCAACTAAAGTTAAACCAGGCACAGGGACTCCCGTCTGGGTGTCCAGATGGTCACCACACTCTCTCCAGCTCCAGGTGGGGTGGCTGTTCTATAACAGGGTCCTCCTCCCCCTGAGTCCTGCCTGGCTGCCAAGGGAAAGGGGCCGGATCATAAAATCCAACTTCATCCCTCCTCTCTAGACCCTGGGGTTTGGCTTTTACTCTACAGCGTTGCAAAAAGCAGAAGCAATGATCCAATTACATGTCGCAAGGTTTGTTACTTTTAACTAGAAGGATGTGTTATCAAAAGTTCAGAGAAAACCAATTCCTGGGCAGGGATGGAGCTGGATGAGTCAGGGACGCTGCTCTCTTCCTCTCTGAGCCTCCAGAGGTCCAAAAACAGAAAGTGCTGAGGCAGATATCAGGGGGGAAGGGAGGGGGCAGTAAGAAAAAGGTTGGTGGGAAGCGAACAGGTCTGCTTGAGGCTCTTTACGTGGTGCCGAGGCCCGAGTAAGCCCCAGAAAAGGGTCTCAGGGATGTTGAAGGGGCATCTGTGTCCAGCGCATACCCAGGAGCAGCCCTTGAGGAGGCACCTGCTGACCACTCCCAGGAAGAGACAGATGTCCCGTGATATACACAGATCAGAGCCCCTGTGTGTCACAGATCTCTTGGATGGGGACAACTTTGGGGAGGAAATTACACAACAGTCTCCTTCTCGATCTTGGATTCTGGGGGCTAGTTTGTCCTCTGCTCCTGTATAAAACTCACAGCAGTCCCCACAATTTTCCTAGTGGCTCTCAAATAATACCAACCATTCTGCGTCATTTAAGTCACAAAACACAGTATCAATATAAATAAATGAAGAAAATTTACAATCCCGTGTGAAAGTTCCACTTTGATCTCGCTTCCGTGACACCCTTGGGCCCCTTGCAGGCAGAAAGCCTGCAGTCAGGGACAGAGGGCTTTCCCCACCCAGTCCTTGGACGTCCCCTGCCTTTGCATTTCCGACCCTGTCTGGGTTGGGACGCTGGAAGATAGGAAAGGTGAGGCCTCATAGGGTCCCATTTATATCAGATGTCCCAAAGAGGCAAATCCATAGAGACAGAAAGTAGATTAATGGTTGCCGAGAGCCGTGGGGAAGGGAAATGAAGGTGAGTGCTGATGAGTACAGGGTTTCTTTTGGGGGAGAAAGGACCAGTGACCTGCCAGTAATGGAATAAAAATTACTTCAGGGGCACCTGGATGGCTCAGTCAGTTGGGCGTCTGACTTGATTTCAGCTCAGGTCTTGATCCCGGGGTCATGGGATCAGGCCCCAGAATCAGGTTCTGCACTTACCACGGAGTCTCTTGGGATTCTCTCTCTCTCCCTCTGCCCCTCCCCCCACTTGCACTCTTAATTAATTAATTAGTTAAATCTTTTTTTAAAAAGATTACTTCAAAGTTAAAACATCTGAGCTACAACAGATGCAGAAAGAAATCTTATCTGAGCATCCTTTACTGACTAACGCGGAGCTTTTTCGGAGTCAGCTGCCCCAAAACCCGCCTCCAAGGAGCACTTAAAAAAAACAACCATCACTAGAACTTCCATCCCCTGAAGCTCTAGCCTGCCCCTACCCCTTAAGCTGGTATGTAAACTTTTACCCTAACTGTGTGGGGGAGCTTCTCTCTATATAGAGTACTTCCAAAGGCGAAATAAATTTTTCCCCTGTTAATCTGTCTTTTGTCAATTAATTCGCAGGCTCCTGATCACCAGACATAAGTTGGTAGAGGAAAAGCTTTTACTCCCAACAGAGGTGATTAAAATGTCCAAGAAATAGATAGTGGTGATGGTTGCGCAACCTTATGAATATATAAAAAACCACCGGATTTAAAAGGGTGAATTTTAGGGTATGTGATTTTTTATCTCAATAGAAATAAAAGGTAAGGGGAACTAGGAGGTTCCTACTTGCCTGCTCTGTCCTGGACATCTAGCCTTGATGCTCTGGCCTCGGCAGGAATTTGAAGCTGACTCTTTCTCTTACAATGCCCACTACTCACCACCTACCCCTGGGACCGGTCACAAGTCAAGTGCTTCTTTGTTTAGGCTGGATGCTTTTTCCTTCTCGGCCCTGAAAAATACCATGTTAATTCCTTCTCTTTGTAAGGGGCTGTTCTTCCTTCCAGGTGGTCCTCTTGGACAGGACCTGAGAAAACCCCACACCGGTCCTTCCTCTGGCTCAAGGCTTACGCCTGGCCCATGGGAAACGCACACTCTTTGCCCCAAACAAGTCGTCCAACGTAACAACTCTCCCTTGTGCCACCCTCTATCTCTCTTCCTCTAGATTTTCTAGACCAGAGTCAGGCAGCTGTCCACTGTGTCCCCCAAATTGCTGAGTCATCTGGTTGAAGCCCCTCTTTCCAACATTAGGTGTAGAGATAAAATATCCCCAGCCTTCCCTATGAGAAGTAGAATTTTCAGCATTACCACAGCCTCTCTGAAACCTTCTTCCCTAATCTCCCACTCCCTCCCAACTTTAATACTTCCAGTGTGAGTTCAAGGGTTAAAAATTACAATGAACCTTCTTTGTTGAATCTGCATCAAGGTGGCATCATGCCCAGATGAGTGGTATTTGCCATCTTTTTTTCACATCTTTTGGAAAGAGGAGGGCAGTTACTAATCTAGTAAAGGTGAAAATCGGGAAATCAGTAGAATCTGTCTCTGTGTCTCTCAGCTTCCCCATTTGGGCCTCTTTGGGGCATCTCCACAGCCTCCGTCCTTAGTTGCTCAGTGTCCTCAATTGTATTCTCCTCTGGTGGCATCCTAAAATTAGCTCTCTGAGTCTCTTTTCATACTAAAGTGTGAATGACTAACCAAGGCTCTAACAGGTTTTGAAAGGCCCAAACCAGAAATCGGGAATCAGACGTGAGGTGGGGAACAGCTGGTGGTTTCTGGGATTTGGATCACCCAAGCCACCCAGGAAGGATGGAAGGGAGGGCAGGGGGGAATGGGGCCTTGAGCTCCTGGGCACGGTAATGGTGTGATGTTGCAGGTAGAGAGGGCCTGAGTCCGGGAGGGAGAAGATGGAAGAGGGGAGTTGGCTGAGGGACACATGAATCACTGAGGAAGACCCTGTCTTGGGGGGGGAGGGTGGTCCTGGGGAAGAAGACAATTCCCCGGAAAGGAGACTGGCCCTAATCTAGAAGTTTCCAGGATTCCATAAGGAAGATAGCTGAAGGGAAGTTTCATTCCGAATCCTCTGCCTCTTATTCCTCAGCTTCATCATCCAAAAGAGCCAGTGCATCTGGGCCAACTCCTATGGTGCCTGGATCCACGACTACACAATGACCTGGAACAGGTCGAAAACCATTAAGTGGGCACCTGGCTGGCTTGGTTGGTAGAGCATGTGACTCTTAATCTCAGGGTCGTGAGTTTGAGCCCCATAGTGGGTGTGGCGTCTACTTAAAAAAATTTTTTTTTTAATTTAAAAAATAGTAATATCTTTAAAAAAAAATTAAGAACTTCCATTCAATTTCAGAATGTAAAACCAAGCACAGGGCCCCCTGAGCGTGGGGCTCTACAACCATACAACTCACACACCCATGAAGCAGGCCTCAACTTAGGGCTCAAAGCGAAATAACCACGATGCAGCTGGGGCATTTCAGCTCTGGATGCACAAAGAGCAGAGGCCCAAGGCCACCTCCTACCCCATCCCTCTCCCCTCTGCCAGCCCCTGGGAATTGTCCTGCCCTAAATTTAACCCCAATATCGGTTTCTTTCCACTCTTACTCATTGTACAGAATTCTGTTTGAGCAGAAAGCAAGAAAGAGTCCAGGAGTGGGGAACGGAAGCTTCTTTACTTTTAGTCCCACGTGATAGAGAGCCCACTTAAAATGTCCTATGGGAAAATAAAAATAGTTTCTTGGTTTAGGTACTTAAAAAGAACAAATGCCGGGGGCGTGGCTCAGGGAAAACTGGCCCCAGGGCAAAGGACTCCCCAGCTCTTCCGCAGGTGCAGCAGGATGGGGCTGCCTCTCCCCTTCCTTACAAGCAGAGAACTACTGGGGAAGGACCCGCCTGCCAGGCTTGCGAGGGTGGGTCCACACCTGCAACAAAGGGTGTACTGAGCGCAGAGAACCTCGTAGCTGCATGGGCAGAGAAGTTCCCTCAGAGAAGGGGGGCATTGTTTGCAGAAGAAAGAAAGGTGTGGGAAAAAATAAATATATGTGAAGCCCCTTACTTTGCTTTTTTTAAAGATTTTATTTATTATTTATTTATTTGAGAGAGAGTGAGAGAGCACAAACAGGGAGAACGGCAGAGGCAGAGGGAGAAGCAGGCTCCTGGCTAAGCAGGGAGGACAATGTGGGGCTCCATCCCAGGACCCTTTGCTGAAGGCAGATGCTGAACTGACTGAGCCACCTAAGGAGAAATTATCAATTAGCTTTTGCTCCATCACAAATCACCCTAAAATTGAGTAGATTAAAACAAGCATTAACAACGAGACACCATCACACACCTATGAGACTGGACCAAAATCCAGAACACTGACATCAAAGTAGGTGACCCCCTACTTTGCTTTTTATTAAAAAAAAAAAACAAAAAACAAAAACCCTTGGTCTTAAAGTATGGATTTACTTTAAGGAATTGTCTTAAAGTATTTGTTACCATGGTAAATGTCTGTGCTCACTTATACATTACACATGTAGTATGGACATGCCCAAAACATGCCCCAAATGTTATCATTTCCATGCCTTTGTCTAAAGGGTGAGCTCTAGTATCAGAAGACCTGGATTTGTATTCCAGCTTTGCCTCTTTCTAGCTGTGTGCACAAATTACTTCGCTGCTCTGTGCGTCTGTACCCTGGTGTAGGGAGGAGAGAATGATAAAATATCTGCAAAACAGTTAAAACAGTAAGTGGCTCATGTCTTGCACCTACTGGTTATTAACACTATTTGCAGTTACCTCTAACTAGAATGTTCCTCCTCCTTTCTCTGCATTTTAAAATGGTATGGAGTCTTGGTCCAAATTTTTGAGACCCCCTTCAAATGCTATCTCTTTCGTGACTTTTTCTCATTGTCCTAATTCAAAAAGATCACTCTCTTCTTCCTCTGAAATCCTCATGGGCCACCAGGGCCCCACAGCTCGGGATGGCAGGGACCTTCCAGTCCTCTCCATTTCTATCCCAACTAGAATAAAAGCATCTTTACTAATGCTTACACTAGTCCTTCTTAACAAGTACTAGTATAATTAAAAGCAATAAACCTAAAGCTCCCAACAAAGAAAACAAAGCTCTGTGCCAGATAGCTTCACCGATGAAACGTACCAAATATTTAAGGAAGGATGAATATAACAAACTCTTCCAAAAAATAAAAGAGAAAGTAGTACTTTCTAACTTATCTGATGAAGCCAGCATTACCCTGATATATGAACGTATGTTCACACAAAAACTTGTACATGAATGCTCATAGCAGCATGTGCGTAATATCTACAAATTGCAAACAACCCAAACGTCCATCAGCTAATGAGTGGATAAACGCCACGTGGTATAGCCATACAATGGGGTATTATTCAGCCATAGAAAGGAATGAAGTACTGATACCTGTTACAACATGGATGAACCTTGAAAATGTTATGTTCAGTGAAAGGATCCAAACACAAAAGGTAACATGCAGTATGATTCCATTTATATGGAGCATTCACAATAGGCAAATCCATGAAAGGAACGCAGACTAGTGGTTGCCAGGGGTCGGAGGAGGGGAGAATCAAGGTGACTACTTCGTGGGTACAGGGACTCCTTCTGGGGTGATGAAAATGTGCTGGTACTAGATAGAGGCAATAGCTACACGTATTGCGAATGTACTAGAAGCCACTAAATTAATTGCACACGGTTACTATTATGTCACGTGATCTTAGCCTCAGTAACAACAGCAAGCCACCTTTTGAATGAGGGACTGTTACTCTTGATTTCGGCAAATGTCTGAAGAAGATGAGGCAGTCTTTACAGCCCTAAGGAGAAATTATCAATTAGCTTTTGCTCCATCACAAATCACCCTAAAATTGAGTAGATTAAAACAAGCATTAACAACGAGACACCATCACACACCTATGAGACTGGACCAAAATCCAGAACACTGACATCAAGCACAGCAAGGATGTGGAGCAACAGAAACTCTCATACATTTGCCAGCGGGAATACAAAATGGTTCAGCCACTCCAGAAGACAGTCTGGCAGTTTCTTACAAAACTACACATACCCTTACTGTGTGATCCAGCGATTGCTCTCCTTGGTATTTACCTAAGGAGTTGAAAACTTTTGTCCACCCGAAAACTTGCACACAAATGTTTATAGCAGCTTTATTCATAATTGCCAAAACTTGGAAGCAACCAAGATGTCCTTCAGTAGGTAAATTGATAAATAAGCTGTGGTAGATCGAGACAGTGAAATATTCAACACTAAAAAAAAAAAAAAAAAAAGAGCTATCAAGCCACGAAAAAGAAAAGGAGGAAACTTAAATGCATATGACTAAGTGAAGAAGCCAATTTGAAAAGGCTACATACTGCATGATTCCAACTGTATGACATTCTGGAAAGGGCAATACTAAAGACAATAAAATGATCAGTAGTTGCCAGAGGTTGGGGGCAGAGGGGGTCAATAGGCAGAGCACAGGGGATTTTTAGGGCAATGAAAATACTCTGTATGATACCATAATGGTGGATACATATGATTATACATTTGTCCAAACCTATAGAACATACTATACCAAGAGTGAACCATGGATACATGATTATACATTTGTCCAAACCCATAGGACGTCCTGTACCACGAGTGAACCCTAATGTAAACGATGGTCTGTGGGTGATGATGATGTGTCAGTGTAGGTTCATCAATTGTAACAAATATCCCATTTTGGTGGCAGGTGTTGATAATGGAGGAGGCTATGCATGTGTGGGGGCAGAAGGTATATGGGAAATCTCTATACGCCCCTCAGTTTTGCTATGAACCTAAATCTACTTTTAAAAAGTAAAGTCTTAATAAAAAATGAAAAAAATTTTTAAGATTTCATTTATTTATTTGACAGAGAGAGAGACACAGCGAGAGAGGGAACACAAGCAGGGGGAGTGGGAGAGGGAGAAGCAGGCTTCCCGCAGAGCAGGGAGCCCGATGCGGGGCTCGATCCCAGGACCCTGGGATCATGACCTGAGCCGAAGGCAGACGCTTAACGACTGAGCTTAACGACTGAGCCACCCGGGCGCCCCAAAAATGAAAAAATTTTTTAAAAGCAAGCATTTTTTATTTCACAACTCTATGGGTTAAGTGGATAATTCTCCTGGCCTGAGCCAACCTAGCTGGGGTTCAGCAGTCTAGGATGACCTCTCAGCTGGGATCGCTGTGATATCGGGGGATCCTTCTGTCCATGACGTCTTTCAACCTTCAAAGGGCTAGCATGGGCTGGTACATGCAACAGTATAAAGACTCTCAGCAGTAAAATGGCACACAAGGCTCAATGTGCCAGTACTTTCCAAGTCTCTGCATCACATTTTCTATCACTCCACTTATCAAGGTGAGTCACAGAGCCGAGACCAGAGTCAGAATGGAAAGGGACTCTCCAAGTGCATGCATATTGCATGGGAGGAATTATTACAGCCACTTTTGTAAATAATCTACTAAAGGAAGGAATAAGTCAAATATTTAAACCAAGACCTAATCTCTGAGCTAGAATTTGTTGAAGTGCTTGGTCTCCAACTGAAATCTCTTTACTTGACTTGATATCACCAAGGCATATAGGAAATGGTCAGAAGGTATCTATCTCAGGGACATCAAACCATCTGTGACCATGGAGCAGTTTCAATTCTACAACACAGAATAGACTTTAACTATGAGACTCACTAAAGGGATATTATTGTTTAAATTTTTATCTCTCTAAGGAGAGCTTGGGCTCAGACTTAAAAACAGACAGCGGGAGAAACAAAACGAGTTGGTAGGATCCATTTTTCTCCCTATTACTTGAAGAGAAAGGTTTTCCATATGCAACAGTGAGGATGTTTAAGATCACACACAAGGAAGGAAGAGACATACACAGATTCTTTCCAGTCACGGATAATTACAGTAAGGACGTGGGCAAGGTGGGTAGTCCACAGTCACCTCACCAGCCACCATGTCCCTGTGGGTCCTGGTCAGGACTGCCCCTAACATTTGTAGGGCCCAAGGCAAGAATCCATAAGAAGGGTCCCACATCAGGTATGCCAATATTTAAAATTATAAATGAGCTAACAAAAAATTTAAAAATAAATGAATTGCTTAATATTGCAACCGTGTGAAACCATTACATATACAGCCCTCATCTGGCCATTTATCTGTCAGATGGAACACAAAAAGATGCAAGAAAATGAACCCTAGACACCACGTGGGAACAACCCAGGAATGCAAGCGTATGGTGGCGTTTCTGCAGAAAGGAAAGATTTTGACAAGCTAATTGGTTTATCTTTCCTCTGACCTTAAGCTCCTACAGCTGAGATCTTCCCACAGTCCAAGGGAGTGTCTGTGTCCTTGCTCGCAGTGACACCGCCCACAAGCCTTTGTAGCCTTTAGATTCGGGAGTGTCCCATTTCAAGGATGTAGGGCAAGAGAAGTGGAGAATCATTTTACCTTGAGCCATGAAGTGTGTGTGTGTGTGTCATAAGAACGGATGTGGAGAGTTGCAGGCCATGCTGGGCCAGCCCTGAGCACCACCTCCCAAGAGACAGAGGTATCTTTGTGTCCTCTGACAAATTTCTTTTGTGTGTGTCTGTGAATGAGGCATCCTCAAAAGCATGGGGTCCAGGGCCCAGTCCCCTCCTGCCTGCGTCTTAAAAAGTAGTACCAATCTTGGAGCTTTGAAAGTTGGGATATGTTCAGCAAGTGATACCCGCTGGCTACCATCAGGAGCAGCAGTTCCAGGAAGTCAACCTCCTGCATGGTTTGTAGGTGTCAGGGCTGCCATGAGAAACACTATTTACGCAGTACCAGTTGGAACGACACTTTACTCATGTAGAGAAGAGACAGAGCAAGAGGCGCTTCAACAGTGAGTGTCCATCCCCCATGACCAGCAGCTACCATCCTGCTGACATCTAGAAGTCAAGGTTCCATATGGCACCGACCCTCCAGGAAAAAATACAGCCATATGGTAACATGTCGGTTGATTATCTTGGACCCCTGCCATCCTGCAAGACAGAACAATCCGACCTTAGCAGAACCCTCACCGACTCCAGATACGGATTTTCTTTCTGTACCAGTAGCGCCTTTGCCAGCACAACTGAGACATGGAAACAAGGGATCCCTCGTCCTGCTCCTATTTTTGCTAGGACCTACACCCCTGCCCTTTACACATGCCTATAGTTCAGATAATATATGTCCTCCTTGTAAAGGTCAAGGAGTTAATGATTTCGTTGGAGTCTTCCAGCATGATAGATAACATCTAAGGAGTTACTGGGAGAGATCATCATGTGTGTTTTCCAAGACTCCAGACACCTTGACACCAAGACCCCAGGCTCCAGGGCATGATGAGCTAAAGCCTGAGCACTCCTCCTTGTTTTGACTAGTTCCCAAATGCCTGAGAGGACACATACACCGGCCCATTAACCTCCATAAAAACCCCGGACACCAAGATGAATGAAACTCACTCATCTTTCCTGAGTCTCCAAGACACTCTGTATCTGCTCTCTCTCTGTGTTCAACAAACTCTGCTCTCACTTCCTCTTGGCTTGCATTTGATTTCTCTCTTGTGCGAAGCCAAGGACTCTCTTCCTGGTCCTGCAGGAAGCCCACTGGGTCCTCAGACCCAACCTGCCTGCATCACAAACATTCGAAGATTTACAGAATGCCTGAGATAGTATTTATACAACATTGCCTTGGGCCAAGGGATCCATTTTATAGCTGGTAATGTGAGTCAGTGGGCATAGGAGATCCACTGGCAATAGCATAGACATAATCACGCAGAAGCAGCCAGACCAGGAGAATGGTGGGGTGTTAATGATTTTGCTAAGGGGACGACAAACTCAGGGTTGAGACTCTCCAGAATGCAGTATATCCGCTGAACCAAATGCTGATAGATGATGGTATGTCCCCAACACCTAGAATACGGAGGAACCAAGGGGCTGATGTAGGATTAGCCCCTCTCTTCGTGATTCCCGGTGATTACTGATTTCTCCATGGTTCCCATCCCTGCAACATAAGGCTCTGCTGGGTTAGACTGGATTCAGCTTTGCAGGAATCCTGGGGAAGAGGGAAGCAGTGGAGATGCATTAGCACGGGTACACAGGGTGGGTTCCACTGAACCTGAAAGAATTAATAAATACAAGCACCTTGAAGGAGGCTTTGTGACGGATTCAACACAATAAAGCCACAAACCTAGTGGAGGGAAGCACGGGGTAGACTGTACCTTGTACTACTTCACGTTCTTTTGTCCCACTGCTTACTTCAGCCGCTGCTCAGCCCTCACTTTTCCTAGATTTACATAAGCTTCATGCAGGTGTTGTGCCTCAGCCTGCCTTTGAGAACTCTAGCTTCCTGACCAGGTTCTTCTCTGATCCTGAGGCGTGGAGGCCCTGCAAGGACATAACACACACGCAAGAGCAAACAAGAAGCGCAAGGAAACCTCTGTGGTCCACTGTTGGCCAATGAAGTGTTGTCCCCATCATCTGTTGCTGTGCCACAAACCACTCAAGGTTTAATGGTATAAAACGACAACTATTTTGCTCTAGTCACAAATTCTACAGGTCAGAAATTCAGACAAGGCAGAGCAGGGATGGACTGTCTCTGCTCCGTGATGCCTGAGATCTCGGCTGGGAAGACACAAATAGCAAGGAGGGACTCAAGTCTAGAACACTGCTGTCCAATAGAGACACCACGCAAGTCACATACATAATCTAAAAAAATTTTTAGTTGCCATGTTAAGAAAGCAAAAAGCAACAGATGAAATGAACTGTAATAATATATTTTCTTTAACACAATATATCCAAACTATTTTCATGTCAACATGTAACCAATGTAAAAAATTATCCAGATATTTTACGTGGCAGCGGGCATGTAATTAAATCTTTAAAACCTTGTGTGAAGTTTATACTTTCAGAACATCCCAATGTGGACTAGCCCCATTTGAAGTGCTCAGTAGCCACATGTGGAGAGTAGTTGCTAGGTTGACCAGTGCAGATCTGGAGGCTTCCTTACACCCATGTCTGGCACCTAGGCTGGGATGACCTGAGGGCTAGGCTCATTTGGGACCACTGACCAGAACATTGCCTGTGGTTTGGGCTTCCTCACTGCCTAGCAGCCTCAAGCTAGTCAGTCTTCTCAGCTGGTGGCTCAGGACTCCAAGAGTAAATGTTCCAGTGACCGACGTTGAAGTCCATGACTTTTCACAACCTAGCCTCAAAGGTCACATGGCATATGCTATTGATTGAACCAGCCATAAGCCCCTCTCCACTTCTAGGGCAGAGAACATAGACTCCACCACTGGGTGACAGGAGTGTCAAAAAATCCGTGGCGATATTTTAAAAGCTCCACAGGGATAAAAGCCAAAGATAAATGCTTCCCCTCTCTTCCCCCTGGCAAAATATTCTGAGATACATTCATAAGCCTCTTCAAAAAAACTCCCAGCAGAGAGATGCTGAGGAATAATGAGACTCTGGATACCTTTTTGCAAGTAGAGCCAACCGTATTTATTAATGGGTTGGATGTGGGGTGAGAAACAAAGCGAGGAGGAGGAGTCAGGATCAGGAGTCTGTGTGAGGAATCACACGACGGTTTACAGGCTATTCCTGCAGTGGAAGGTGCTTAGCTCCTGAGGAAAACACTCTGACCTAGGGGATGAAATTAACCTCCTGGAGGAAGGGTTCTTCATGAAATAGTCTCCCTCTCTGCCTGTATCCATTGGGCAGTTGGGAAAGCATGACGCCTCCTTTACCATCTACTTCCTGTTGCATTCCCAGCCTTGTTCCCTCTTTCAGAAATAGCATGCTGTCTATCGTATAGCCAAAGAACAGCACTCTGAACCTCTGCCCTGGGACTTCCTGATCCTCCTCTCTTATAAATACGAGGGCAGAGCTGGGATCCCACAGAGTCAGAGAGCCGAAAGCCAGGAGTCCTCAGACCGGCTCTGCCTGCTACTGGGAAGATGAAGTTCTTCGTGGCTGCCCTCCCCTTCCTCATTCTTGCTACCGCCCTTGGATCCCGGGTCCACGTCCTTCATGGTGAGTTCGGTGAACCTTCCCACTGGTGACGAGGTCCACGGTAACTCGCGAGCTGGGGAGGAAACGCAGAAGGACACCTTTGTCCTACTGAGGCTGTTCCCTGTCTCAGACAGGGATGTGAATTCAGCACTTGTTTAAAAAGCAGCAGCAATAGGCTGTAGACCTCTCTCTCTCTCTGCAGGCCTTGGGCCCTGGGGAAAACTGTATGCAAATGACTGCCCCCCACCTTGGGGAAATAACTCTCTCCCTTTTCATGACCAGAATTATTTGATGACTTCTCTTAGCTGACATAGGACTGTCATGTGCTAAATCAAAAGAACTATAGTAAAATTCTAAATTTGCAGAAAGAAGCATAGAATTCTACAATGTTAGTATAAAACTCTCATTTTGGAGAGGAAACGTAACAAGCCGGGAAAGTGCCTCACCCAAGTCTACCTAACCATTCCATTTATTTAACAAATAAATATCTAGTACTTCTTACGTGCAGGCAGGCACTGTTCTAAGTGTCTTATGGACTCAATACATTAGATCCTCCTAACAACCTTGTGGGGTAGACTAGCAGCAACTTGTATAGTTTTGCATATTATATTATTATTCTCATTTTACAAATGAGAGAACACCTGGACAACTTGTTCAAGATCATATAGCTAGACACTCAGACCCGTGGTTGCGGTTCAGGAACTCCAGCAGATGTGCATCCCAGATGGTGTGCCTTCCTTGCATCGTCATTCCGATTCTGCTCTGGATCTACAAAAAATTCCTGGAGCCATGCATGTATCCTCTGATTTCCCCCTTTGTTAGTCGTATGTGGCCTAGAAAAGCTCTTCGAGAATCCCACAACAAAAACAAAGGCAAGGTAGACTGTAAGGACGCAGACATAAATGGATTACCAACAAAAGGACCAACAGAAATCTCTGATAAAAAGAAAGACTAAAGTGATTGTCCCAAAGGATCTCATTGTTTTAAAAATGGACCTGATAATATGAAGCACCTTGCTTGTAATTGTCTCTGACCTTTTTCTCTGAGACCAGAATAGGGGATAGATAGCTTAGTTACCTGATACTAATCAGGAAATACATGGTATTTCTATTTAAAATGTGTCTAGTTATATTTAATGATCTCATTCCTGAGTTCCTGTTTCATTAAAGTCGCTTCCATTTCTATTATCGTAGTTATGAATAAATAGAAGGTTTGTGCCAGTAGACACTGCTACTAAACCAGTACTCAAAAATCCTCGGGCCTCTAGCTTTCGTTCAGGCTCTTTGAATTTGAGCAGAGTACAATGTTACCGTGAAGCAGTGCGGTGAGACTGTGCGGTGAAAGGAAAAGGGGTTTGGGGAGATGATGAGGACTTGAAACCTAAAGATGTAATTACTGTCCAATACAATGGAGCAGCCTACTTCTGAGAGTCGTAATTCCTGCTTATTGCTCTGAGGAAAATAGAAAAGACAGGGAAGTCGGGGAAACGCCTTTGAAAAATGGAATACCTTTGACAGAAATATCTAATGTATATTATAAAATCCTAATCCTTGTTGCATTTCTTCTGTTCTTACAAAGTATATTAAATATTCAGTTTAGGAAAAAAAAAGATCATATAGCTATTAAGTGGTGGAATGAGGGTAGGAGCTGGTTAGGAAGCTGCAGTGGAAAGGCAAAGCCACTTAAGATTTTATTTTGCAAGCCCCACACACATCACAGCAAGCATATCAAATATACACACACGCCTTCTTAAATAGAATTCATGTGTAACTCTATAAGAAATGATCTAAAAGTTCAGTTGTCTTTGCCTAATTAGCATAATGCAGGTCCACAATCCCTTATCCAAAACTCTGGGGCTAGATGTGTTTTGGAAGGCGGAAGTATTCCATTTTTAAAAAGGTAATGCAATATGATCCAGCAGTTCCACTCTGGATATATACCCAAAAGAACTGAAAGCGGGTACATGAAGAGATGTGTTTACACCCATGCTAATCATACCATTATTCATAATAGCCAAAAGGTGAGAGCAACCCAAGTATCCATTAACAAATGAATAGAGTTTTTTTTAAATGGGGCATATACATACGATATATTATTCAGCCTCAGAAAGGAAGGAAATTCTGACACGTGCTACAAAACGGATGAACATTGAAGACATTATGTTAGGTGAGATAAACCAGTAACAAAAGGACAAATTCCGCATGGTTCCACTGCTATGAGGCACTTAAACTAGCCGAATTCAGAAAGAAGAATGGTGGTGGCTTGGGGGTTGGGGGAAGGGAAAACGGGAGTTATTGCTTAACAGGTACAGAGTTTCAGTTTTGCAAGATGAAAAACGTTCTGTGGATGGATTGTGGTGATGGTTGCACAATAGGTGAATGTGCTTCGTCCCACTGAACCGTACGCTTTTAAACGTGCTTACAGTTGTGTTTATTGTGTATATTTTACATTTTCAAGAAAATAAATGACATTTTTAAAAAGGTAACACATACTTGGACATTACTTAACGTCACTGGAAGAGTCTGTGAAGTGTACTTCAATCAAACAGGGCAGTATTTCTGCAGCAACCACAAATAATCATACTACTGGGATAAATAATGATTGTGAATAGCCTCACTTCACTTTGGGTGACCTTGTGCCACCAAATCAGTTAACGAAACATTCTTCTGTTTCCTGAGCCGTTGTGGATTCCAGAAATGTACAGAAAGTATTGTGGCATGTATCACATATGTACCCATTCAACCGATTTATTCATATCGGATTTACAGTTTGCTTTTTGTATTTCAAAGTCAATCGGATGGTTTCACGTCTCAGACAGTTTCAAAGGTCCCTGAAACATCCCAGGGCCCTGAGACGAGAAAAGGGGCCTGGAGGCAGACCTAGAACCCAGACTGGTGTCCAGTGGTCCAGCATCCGCACCTCCCTACCAGGGGATGGGGCTGAGGCATGAGACCGGTGGAGACAGCAAGACGAGGCTGCCTCAGTGATTTCTCTCCCCTCCTTGTCTGTTTCTCCCAAATAGAACCCATGGTGGCGAAACTTCAGCATGAACCCTTAATACAGATGGAAGGTAAAGGTATATGTTATATCATAGCATATGCTTGAAAGTAGCAGCTGCACAGATCTGTTCAATGGCTTCAAAACACCTCATTTATAGGGCGGGGGTACGGGACAGGTGGGGAGGGTCCCGAAGGTGGCGAATGTCCCCAGGAAGATCAGGATGGACCGTTAGAGGGCACTTCTATTCCACCCAACTGTCTCTCGAGTTGGCTCACCTGGGGGCAGAGGTGCTCACTGATGCCTCCTGCTGGCACGAGACGCTCCCTCTTCTATCAGAAACGGCCGTGGCCCTGTTGTGGCCTTGCCTGGGTGCCCTGCGACATAGAGCTCAGCCCCGAGGAGAGCGAAGCAAGGGCAGGCAGAGGAGAACGTCCCTCTGGAATTCTGTGCCTGCTCACCCTACCCAGGACTTTGGAGGCAAGGGGGAAAGGATCTAGTCTCCCTTAAAAAGAGACCCAGTCCTTAAATGTCTCGTTCCCCTTGCAGCAGGCTTTCACCGTCCCACTGACTGCTGCCCCGACTACAAACGAAAAATTCGATGTGCAAACATGAAAGATTTTTTTGAAACAAGCAGTGGGTGCTCCCGGCCAGGTGTCATGTAAGTGTCGTATCTGGGGAGGGGTGTCTAGGAAAAGTCCCACCAGTCTGGATCCTGCCAGGTCCCGGGAGGCTTGCGTCCTCATTAGGATCCTGCAGGGCATCAGGTAAGAGATGTTCCCAGTGAAGAGGGACACTGGGGACAGATGGAGAGAGAAGAAAGGCTGCTTGAGGAAACACACAGGAGTCACTTAGGCAGTCTCAGAGGCTAAGTGAGGCAGGGTCTCAGAGAGGAGGTGCCCTGAGTCCCTGCAGCAGAGAAGGAAAAGAACAGGCTGGTCCAAGTGGGGGAATCCCAGGGCCGGGGAGGATGGGGATCCCCATCCCCATTTGCTGAACGCTCCTTAGTTTGTAATCTTTCTCCGCCTTGCTCCCCAGCTTCCTCACCAAGAAGGAGAGGCTTGTCTGTGCTGACCCCCTTGATTTGGAAGTTCAGAATTGCATGAGGTCCCTGAGGAAGAACCTAACAATGCAGATGTGAGAAAGAGGAGGCTTGCTTGAGAAGAAGGAATACCAGGGGCCACTCACCCCACCTCCACTTGGTTTGTCCCAACTCCCTCCTGGGATTTTCTTGGCCTGAATTATTTTTCGAAAAGTAACAACTACTGTTCTTTCTGTTCTGGTCATAAAAGCAATGCATTAATAAAGAGTATCTGATGTAACTTTCCTTGAATTTTAAGAGGAAAAAGAAACTATAGGAACTGCTGAAATTTGGATTCTGTGGGGTTTTTTTTCCAAATGATATGTCATAATAGAATTTTTTAAAAGCTAAAAACATTCAAACTCATTCAAACATAGATTGAATATGTGTCAAAATGTACTTAACCCATTCAATGAGGGAAAACTGAGTCAAAGATCATCTGAGGAACAGAGATTTATACAGTTAGCTGGGGATGGCATCCTGAAATGTTAAATCAGAGAAAAACAGATTAATATCCTATAGGAAAATAAAATTGTAACACTGGGGATTATCTTTTCTCTTTTTTTTTCTTTTCATTTTTAGAGGGTAGGTAGAGGCAGAGGCAGAGGGAGAAAATCTTAAGCAGACTTCACACCCAGTACAGAGCCCAACACAGCACTCAATCTCACGACCCTGAGATCATGACCTGAGCCAAAATCAAGAGTCCGACACTTAACCAAGTGAGCCACCCAGGTGCCCCTGGTAATTATCTTTTCTACTGGACAAAAGTCATTTACATCTGTGCTAGATAAAAATTTACAAGTTAACATAATTTCACAAAGTCAGGGGCCCCATCAGTAGTAAGTAGACCACCACTGGAGAGAACATTCCCCTACAGGAACTCTGGGGTGGGTTTTGTGGACACTTCCAAATGACATTGGAGGACCTGCCTGCCGTCAACCTTCTGCCTTATTTCTACATTTTGGATATTTTCCCTCAACAGACATAAGTTCCCCTCTTTAAAGTTAAAGGACATTAAGAAAAACATTTAAAGTTAGACCGAACACGGGTGGTGAGATCGAGCCCTGCATTGGGGCTAAAGTTAACATTAAGAAAAACATGTCAAGGTGGACCGAACATGGGTGGTGAAATTGAGCCCCGCAAGCGGGAAGTCTGCTTGATGTTCTCCCTCTCCCTCTGCCCCTCAACCCACTGAGTGCTCTCTCTCTCAAATAAATAAATAAACCTTTAAAAAAAAATAAAGTTGGAGTGAATATCAATTTTACATTCAGGGAACCTGAGTGGCTCAGTTGGTGAAGCGTCTGCCTTCGGCTCAGGTCATGATCCCAGGGTCCTGGGATCGAGTCCCACATCAGGCTCCCTGCTCTGTGGGGAGTCTGCTTCTCCCTCTCCCTCTGCCCCTCCCCCAGCTCATGCTCACTCTCTCTCTCTCAAATAAAGTCTTTAAAAAAAAAAAACCTATCTTGCTTTTTGGGTGATTTGCCATAAAGAGTTATAAGGGAAAAAACTGATTGATAACCAAATATCCATCCTAATCATAAACACTATTAGAAGACAGCTGAGACAATGATTAAAGCTGGGAACTATTATAACTCTAAAGGGATCAAATACACATTTACACTTTGTCTCATCTTATTCTCTCCACAAAGAATAGTTCATCTTTGGAGGTACAGTGTAGAAAAGCTTCTTTCACTTCATCATTTGGGAGTAGGGGGTAGACAGAAGATGACTGGGGAGTAAAAGGCAGGGCACAGATGTACACAGTCTAGCCAAGCATTCCAGGTAATTCTTATGCAGGTGGTCTTAGGAAGGACCTCACTTAGAGATGCCATTTTAGGAGGTGTGGGTGAAAAGTGTAGGCAGGCTAGCAGGTGGACCTGTGCCTTGGTAAATTTCATTCCTTCAGGGATTCCTCTCTTTTTTCCCAGCGGAAGTGGGAATCCCTAGTTCCCTGGTTGTGAATGCAGATTCCGAGGATGGGGGGCACTGGCTCTGGTAGGTGAGGAGGAAGGCGGGGTGGGACTGGTCCGGCTTTCACTGAGGTTGTCGGAGAGCTTCATTTCTAGGGGGCGGAGGTGGTGGGACTTCTTTCTTTTCTTTGACCAGAAGTTGTCCTGGGTACTGCCCAGCTCTCTCTCCGGTCCATCATCCCTTGTGGAAGACTCCCATGCAGATAGACTTCTTACATAGAGAACTGTGCTTATAGCTTTATCCTGGGGCAAACCCCACACCCCCCTGCCCTGAAGTGGGTACTGGCAAGGTCGTAGCTTCTTCTCCCAACACCACTGACTCTGATCTTTGTGTTACCTAGGGTGCTGCTGAGAAAGTATTTTTTCAATGATCTCTCCTTCACCTATATGAGGAAACAGGTTTTGCAGCCTCCTTATTTTGCCATCAAGCTGACCCATGTCCTTTATACAGAGATTTCTCTTCTTACAGTCAGCTGATGTCATCTTTTCTGATTTCTTCTGCTACTACAAATTTATTTTTGTTTTCATATTTTTCCAGTCATTTCCATGGGATTTGGGGAGGTAAAAGAGGCAAATACAGATGCTCAGGGTTCTGGCTTATAATTTGACCCATTTATGATCTCTCCTGTTGCTCTCATCCACTTCACTGTATTCTGTTAAATTCAGCAGCTTCGAGTTAACACCAGCCCACTGAGAACTGAGTGATGGAAACAGCAAATTTTGGCTTCTCTGTAGAGATTTTGTTTCAGAGCCGCGGTGAAAATCTCAAAAAGTTGTTGGATTGAAACCGTGCTAGACCCAAGGGGAAGGTGTGTGATTTCACTGGTTTCTCCGGCTGGCCAAGTTGTTAGCTCAATGGAATGAAATGGAGAGCTCAGACCACTGGACTGTCAGGACAGCAGAGGACCAGGTGTCTCCACAGCAAGGCTTTGGGTCATGACAATGGCAGCTGAACAGAAAGGGGGATGGACACTGAGACGTTCCTTTCTGACCAAGCATCTGGTCACTCATAGAAGGTCTTTGAGTTCTTGGAGCGGACAATGGCTTGTTATGTCTAGGTCAATTACATAATACATTACTCTATTTTCACAATTCCTCAAAAATCGCGTGTTCTTTTATGCTTCCTTGCTCTCTGTGGTGCCTCAGCCACAAATGCTCCTCCTCACAACTCTTCTCAGCAAAACTCAACCCAGCCTGCAAGGTTCAACTTAAGATGTCCCTGTAAAACCTTCCCCTGCTATCCCATCCAGAGCACCCACCCCCCCCTTTCTCTGGAATCCTGAAACAGGTATTTATTGTCACTCAAACAACTGAATGGCTACTTTATGTTTTACATTGTGGTAGGCAGGATATAGAGAAGATTGAAATTAAGAATAAAATATGACCTCTGTGTGCAAGAATCATATGTATAATTCATCTCTAAATCTCCAAGTTATTATGCAACACTGGGTTAAAATAATGAGGTCGTTTATATGAGGGGCAACCAGCCTGGGTCATATACCTCCCCAGGCCCCATGCCGGCTACCCAAAGGCTGAAGCTGACCCTTTGAACAACGTAGGGTTTGGGGCACTGACCTCCACGCAGTCAGAAATCCAAGTATAACTCTCTAAAAACTTAACTACCGATAGCCTACTATCGCCAAAGCCTCATTGATAACATAAACATAAAACACACATATTTTGTAAAATCATCAGGCAGGGGCACCTGGGTGGCTCAGTCGGTTAAGTGTCTGCCTTCAGCTCAGGTCATGATCCCAGGGTCCTGGGATTGAGCCCCACATTGGGCTCCCTGCTCAATGGGGAGACTGCTTCTCCCTCTGCCTGCCACTCCCCCTGCTTGTTCTCTCTCTTTCTCTGACAAACAAACAAATGAAATCTTTAAAGAGAAGGAAAAAAAATCATCAGGCATAGAAAAGACATTACAGCATTTACTGTATTTATTTTTTAAAAATCCACATGTAAGTAGACCTGCACCAGTTCAAGCCTGTGTTGTTCAAGGGTCAACTCTATATTGAAGCACACCAGTTAGGAAGCTGAAACTTTAGTATGCATAAGAATCACCTGGAGGGCACTCTTCCAGGCTCGGTCCCAGGTGGGCATGGCCCGTGAGTAGGGAAATTAGCAAGAACGTGCCCACCAGAAAAACATGAAGAAATCCCAGGAAATTAGCAGGGGAAAAAGAAAAGAGGATAGCTTGACCACCTCTTGGAGAAAGCAGAGGGACTCTGAGATAAGGCAACCAAAAGCAGAAGGCGGCTAGCGAGAAGAAGTCTATGCATACAAGAGAAAAATGATGACTATTTGGAAAAACCTGGTGCTACTGCCAGCTAGATGTATCATAAGCTCTATGGTCAAAATTTGGGGAATGAACAGTCATATGTTATATCCTTATAAAACTATTTTAAACTTTACCTTTCAGCCTGACTTAGTGTAATGTTTCAGAACCATTCTTGGAATAAAACACTAACCATGCAGGTGAAAAAAAGAAAGAAAGAAACACCTGGAAGGCTTGTTAAAAACAGATTGCTGGATCCTATCCCCAGAAATTCTAATTCAGTAGGACTGAGTGGAGCCCCCCAAAATCAGCATATCTAACAAGTTCCCAGGTAATGCTGATGCTACAGGGTGGACTGGAAATTTGAAGAACTCTCACTTTTGACTTTGTAATTTCAGCATTGTTTGCAGCTTTTATAAAAAGCACATTTCTTTAGTAACCAAAACACAATTTCAAAGAATTGAAAAAAATAAATCTTTATGGTCTTCTTAAGAACAAACAACAAGAGGTGGAGCAAGATGGCGGAGGAGTAGGAGACCTGGATTTCGTCTGGTCTCAGGAATTCAGCTGAATAGGGATCAAACCATTCTGAACACCTACGAACTCAACAGGAGATCGAAGATAAGAAGAGTAACAACTCTCTGAACAGAGAAGCGACCACTTACTGGAAGGTAGGACGTGCGGAGAAGTGAATCCGAGGCGATATTCGGGAGGATAGACGGCGGGGGAGGGGGCCTCCGTCAGCCACTTCTGGCAAGTGCTAGAGCCGCGGAGCACAAAATCGGACCTTTTAGAAGTTGGCTCGGCGGAGGGACGTCGCTGCAGTAGCTAAGCGGGGGGTGGAATCCTCCCGGGACAGTGTGGTCTCAGGACCCTTGGGGTCACAGAAAGACCGGGGGTGCCTGAGTGCAGCAGAGCTCCCAGGTATCAGAGCGGGGAAGCTGGCTGCAGAGACGGAGCAGAGGCGCGGGCTCGCAGCTCGGGGTTGCCATAAACTGTGATCCGCGGCCCAGTCGGGCCACTGCTCCTCCAGCAGGGACCCAACAAGCGGCAGAGCCGGGGAGACTCCCCTTCCTCCCCCGGGAGGAGCGGTGCGGGAGCGCACCGCAGGGATCTGCTGGGTTTGGAGACTCCACACGGGGTCGGGTGCCAGAGATAGAAACGCTCGGTCACAGGCCGGGTGAGCGCGGAGAGCGGCCGGAGACCGGGGACACGGGAGTGACTGACTGCTTTTCTCTGGGGGCGCACTGAGGAGCGGGGCCCCGAGTTCTCAGCTCCTCCGGGCGGAGATTGGGAGGCCACCATTTTCACCCTGGTCCTCCAAAGCTGTACCAGAGCTTGCAGGGAACAAAAGCTCCCGAGAGCAAGCCCGAGCAGCTTGCTTAGCCCGGACCGACAAGGGCGGGGCAATTCCGCCTCCGGCAACAACATTTGGGAACCACCGCGCAACAGGTCCCTCCCCCAGAAGATCAGCACGAACAGCCAGCAAGCCAAGACCAAGTTTACCGATCAAGGAGAACCGGAGAACTCCAGCGCTAGGGGAATACTGCACATAGAATTCATGGCTTTTTTTACCATGATTCATTAGTTCATCAAAGTTAATTTTTTAACTGTTTTTTGGGGGTTTTTTTGGAATTTTTCTTTTTCCCTTTTTCAACCAACATCTTATCAATCCCTTTTTTAAAAAAAACATTTTTTATTTTTCATTTTTAGAGTCATATTTTATCCCTTCATAGTAGTTACCCTTATTTTTGGCATATATATATAAGTTCTCTTTAAAATTTTGAGATACAGTTTCTTCTAATAGATCAAAATATACCCTAAATCACTAGTGTATGGCTTTGTTCTAGTCTCCTGCCTGATCACAGTCTCTCCCTTTTTTTCTTTTTTTTTCTTTTTTCTTTTTAAATCTTCTTCTTTCTTCTTTCAAACAACTTCTTATCAATTCCGTTTGTAAAACCTTTTATAATTTTCATCTTTCCAGTTATCTTCCATCCCTTCATTGTATCAACCCTTATTTTGTACATATATGTCTTTCTTCCTTTAAAATTTTAGGAGGCACTTTCTTCTAACAGACCAAAATATGCCCAAAATCTAGTGTGTGGCACTGATCTATGCACTAGCCTGCTCATATTTGATCATATTCTGATTTTTTTTGTTTTGCTCTGTTTTTGTTTTTATCCTTTTCTTTTTCTTTTTTTTTCCTCTTTTTTCTTTCTTTCCCTTTCTTTTCCCCTGGTTTCAGGTCTTTTCTGATTTCTGTAGAGTATATTTGCTGGGGATGTTGTTAACCTGTTAGCATTTTGTTCTCTCATTCATCTATTCTCCTCTGGACAAAATGACAAGACGAAAAAATCACCTCAGCAAAAAGAACAAGAGGTAGTACCGTCGGCCAGGGACCTACTCAATACAGACATTAGTACGATGTCGGACCTAGAGTTCAGAATCAACACTTTAAAGATACTAGCTGGGCTTGAAAAAAGTGTGGAAGTTATTAGAGAAACCCTTTCTGGAGAAATAAAAGAACTAAAATCCAACCAAGTCGAAATCAAAAAGCCTATTAATGAGGTGCAATGAATAATGGGGGCATTAACTGCGAGGATAAATGAGACAGAAGAGAGAATCAGTGATATAGAAGACCAAATGATGGAAAATAAAGAGGGTGAGAAAGAGATAAACAACTACAGGATCACGAGGGCAGAATTCGAGAGATAAGCGATACCATAAGACGAAACAACATTAGAATAATTGGGATCCCAGAAGAAGAAGAAAGAGAGAGAGGGGCAGAAGGTATATTGGAGCAAATAATAGCAGAGAACTTCCCTAATGTGGGGAAGGAAACAGGCATCAAAATCCAGGAGGCACAGAGAACCCCTCTCAAAATCAATAAAAATAGGTCAACACCCTGACATCTAATAGTAAAACTTACGAGTCTCAGAGACAAAGAGAAAATTCTGAAAGCAGCTCGGGAGAAGAGATATGTAACCTACAATGGTAGAAATATTAGATTGGCAGCAGACCTATCCACAGAGACCTGGCAGGCCAGAAAGGACTGGCAAGATATCTTCAGAGCACCAAACGAGAAAAATATACAGCCAAGAATACTATATCCAGCTAGGCTGTCATTGAAAATAGAAGGAGAGGTAAAAAGCTTCCAGGACAAACAAAAACTAAAGGAATTTGCAAACACAAAACCAGCACTAAAAGAAATATTAAAAGGGGTCCTCTAAGCAAAGAGAGAGCCTAAAAGCAGCATAGATCAGAAAGGAACACAGACAATATACAATAACAGTCACCTTACAGGCAAATACAATGGCACTAAATTCATATCTTTCAATAGTTACCCTGAATGTAAATGGGCTAGATGCCCCAATCAAAAGACACAGGCTATCAGATTGGATTAAAAAACAAGACCCATCCATATGCTGTCTGCAAGAGACTCATTTTAGACCCAAAGACACCCCCAGATTGAAAGTGAGGGGGTGGAAAACCATTTACCATGCTAATGGACACCAAAAGAAAGCTGGGGTGGCAATTCTTATACCAGACACATTAGATTTTAAAACAAAGATTATAATAAGAGATGAAGAAGGACACTATATCCTACTTAAAGGGTCTATCCAACAAGAAGATCTAACAATTGTAAATATCTATGCCCCTAACGTGGGAGCAGCCAATTATATAAGGCAATTAATAACAAAAGCGAAGAAACACATTGACAACAATACAATAATAGTGGGGGCTTTAACACCCCCCTGACTGAAATGGACAGATCATCTAAGCAAAAGATCAACAAGGAAATAAAGACTTTAAATGAAACATTGGACCAAATGGACTTTACAGACATATTCAGAACATTCCATCCCAAAGCAACAGAATACACATTCTTCTCTAGTGCCCATGGAACATTCTCCAGAATTGATCACATCCTAGGTCACAAATCAGGTCTCAACCGGTACCAAAAGATTGGGATTGTTCCCTGCATATTTTCAGACCACAATGCTTTGAAACTAGAACTCAATCACAAGAGGAAAGTCGGAAACACCTCAAATACATGGAGGCTAAAGAGCATCCTACTAAAGAATGAATGGGTCAACCAGGAAATTAAAGAAGAATTAAAAAAATTCATGGAAACCAATGAAAATGAAAACACAACTGTTCAGAATCTTTGGGATACAGCAAAGGCAATCCTGAGAGGAAAGTATATAACAATACAAGCCTTTCTCAAGAAACAAGAAAGGTCTCAAATACACAACCTAACCCTACACCTAAAGGAGCTGGAGAAAGAACAGCAAATAAAGCCTAAACCCAGCAGGAGAAGAGAAATCATAAAGATCAGAGCAGAAATTAATGAACTAGAAACCAAAAGAACAGTAGAACAGATTAACGAAACTAGGAGCTGGTTCTTTGAAAGAATTAACAAGATTGATAAACCCCTGGCCAGACTGATCAAAAAGAAAAGAGAAATGGCCCAAATCAACAAAATCATGAATGAAAGAGGAGCGATCACAACCAACACCAAAGAAATACAAACAATTATAAGAACATATTATGAGCAACTCTATGCCAGCAAATCAGATAACCTGGAAGAAATGGGTGCATTCCTAGAGATGTATCAACTACCAAAATTGAACCAGGAAGAAATAGAAAACCTGAACAGACCTATAACCACTAAGGAAATTGAAGCAGTCATCAAAAATCTCCCAAGAAACAAAAGCCCGGGGCCAGATGGCTTCCCAGGGGAATTCTATCAGACATTCAAAGAAGAATTAATACCTATTCTCCTGAAACTGTTCCAAAAAATAGAAATGGAAGGAAAACTTCCAAACTCATTTTATGAGGCCAGCATTACCTTGATCCCAAAACCAGACAAAGACCCCATCAAAAAGGAGAATTACAGACCAATATCCTTGATGAACATGGATGCAAAAATTCTCACCAAAATACTAGCCAATAGGATCCAACAGTACATTAAAAGGATTATTCACCACGACCAAGTGGGCTGCTTCGTTTATCCCTGGGCTGCAAGGCTGGTTCAACATCTGCAAACCAATCAACGTGATACAATACATTAACAAAAGAAAGAACAAGAGTCATATGATCCTCTCAATAGATGCAGAAAAAGCATTTGACAAAGTACAGCATCCTTTCTTGATCAAAACTCTTCAGAGTATAGGGATAGAGGGTACATACCTCAACATCATAAAAGCCATCTATGAAAAACCTACAGCGAATATCATTCTCAATGGGGAAAAGCTGAGAGCTTTCCCCCTAAGGTCAGGAACGCGGCAGGGATTTCCACTCTCACCACTGCTATTCAACGTAGTATTAGAAGTCCTAGCCACAGCAATCAGGCAACAAAAAGAAATCAAAGGCATCCAAATTGGCAAAGAGGAAGTCAAACTCTCACTCCTTACAGATGATATGATACTGTATGTGGACAACGCAAAAGACTCCACCCCAAAACTGCTAGAACTCATACAGGAATTCAGTAAAGTGGCAGGATATAAAATCAATGCAAAGAAATCAGTGGCATTCCTATACACCAACAACAAGACAGAAGAGAGACAAATCAAGGAGTCGATCCCATTTACAATTGCACCCAAAACCATAAGATACCTAGGAATAAATCTAACCAAAGAGGCAAAGGATCTGTACTCAGAAAACTATAAAATACTCAGGAAAGAAATTGAAGAAGACACAAAGAAATGGAAAAACGTTCCATGCTCGTGGATTGGAAGAACAAACATTGTGAAGATGTCAGTGGTACCTAGAGCAATCTACACATTCAATGCAATCCCCATCAAAATACCATCCACCTTTTTCAAAGAAATGGAACAAATCATCCTAAAATTTGTATGGAACCAGAAGAGACCCCGAATAGCCACAGGAATATTGAAAAAGCAAAGCAAAGCTGGCGGCATCATGATTCCGGACTTCCAGCTCTATTACAAAGCTGTCATCATCAAGACAGTATGGTACTGGCACAAAAACAGACGCATAGATCAATGGAACAGAATTAAGAGCCCAGAAATGGACCCTCAACTCTACGGTCAACTCATCTTTGACAAAGCAGGAAAGAATGTCCAATGGCAAAAGACAGTCTCTTCAACAAATGGTGTTGGGAAAATTGGACAGCCACATGCAGAAGAATGAAACTGGACCATTTCCTTACACCACACACAAAAATAGACTCCAAATGGTTGAAAGACCTAAACGTGAGACAGGAGTCCATCAAAATCCTAAAGGAGAACACAGGTAGCAACTTCTTCCACCTCAGCCACAGCAACTTCTTCCTATAAACATCGCCAAAGGCAAGGGAAACCAGGGCAAAAATGAACTACTGGGATTTCATCAGGATGAAAAGCTTTTGCACAGCAAAAGAAACAGTCCACAAAACCAAAAGACAACCAACAGAATGGGAGACAATATTTGCAAATGACATCTCAGATAAAGGGCTAGTCTCCAAAATCTAGAAAGAACTTATCAAACTCAACACCCAAAGAACAAATAATCCAATCAAGAAATGGCCAGAGGACATGAACAGACATTTTTCCAAAGAAGACATCCAAATGGCCAACAGACACATGAAAAAGTGCTCCACATCGCTCGGCATCAGGGAAATCCAAATCAAAACCTCAATGAGATACCACCTCACACCCGTCAGAATGGCTAGAATTAACAAGTCAGGAAATGACAGATGTTGGCGGGGATGCGGAGAAAGGGGAACCCTCCTACACTGTTGGTGGGAATGCAAGCTGGTGCAACCCCTCTGGAAAACAGTATGGAGGTTCCTCAAACAGTTGAAAATAGAGCTACCATACGATCCAGCAATTGCACTACTGGGTATTTACCCCAAAGATACAAAGGTAGGGATCCGAAGGGGTACTTGCACCCCGATGTTTATAGCAGCAATGTCCACAATAGCCAAACTGTGGAAAGAGCCAAGATGTCCATCGACAGATGAATGGATAAAGAAGAAGTGGTATATATACACAATGGAATATTATGCAGCCATCAAAGGGAATGAGATCTTGCCATTTGCAACGTGGATGGAATTGGAGGGTGTTATGCTGAGTGAAATAAGTCAATCAGAGAAAGACATGTATCATATGACCTCGCTGATATGAGGAATTTTTAACTTCAGGAAACAAACTGGGGGTTGCTGGAGTGGTGGGGGTAGGAGGGATGGGGTGGCTGGGTGATAGACATTGGGGAGGGTATGTGCTATGGTGAGCGCTGTGAATTGTGCAAGACTGATGAATCACAGATCTGTACCTCTGAAACAAATAACACAACATATTTTAAGAAAAAAGAAAAAGAAGAAGATAGGAGGAGGGGAAGAATGAAAGGGAGTAAGTCGGAGGGGGAGACGAACCATGAGAGATGATGGACTCTGAAAAACAAACTGAGGGTTCTAGAGGGGAGGGAGGTGGGGGGATAGGTTAGCCTGGTGATGGGTGTTAAAGAGGGCACGTTCTGCGTGGAGTACTAGGTGTTATGCACAAACAATGAATCATGGAACACTACATCAAAAACTAATGATGTAATATATGGTGATTAACATAACAATAAAAAATTTAAAAAAAAAGAACAAACAACAAAATGAGCCAGTTCTTGACTTGTGTTGATATTTGATTTCTTTTAAGATGAAGCTTATCAGAGCTGTTTAATTATAAAAGAAATATCCAATTGGGGAAAGTTTAAACATGGCTAAATAAGTCTGGCAACCAATTTTCAATTTTAAAAGCAAAAATCTTAGGGGGCACTGTCTGGTTCAGTCAGTAGAGTGAGCAACTCTTGATCTTGGGGTTGTGAGTTCAAGCCTCACATCGGATATAGAGGTTAGTTTAAAAATTTTATCTTTTTTGAAGTAAAAATCTTGGGAGTAGTGCAAAATAGCTAGAAAAATTGTGTTTAAAAGTTCTTTAAAAAAAAAAAAAAAAACACAGGGTACCTGGGTGGCTCACTTGGCTAAACAGCCAACTCTTGATTTCCACTCAGGTCATGATCTCAGGGTCCTGGGATCAAGCCTGCCTTGGGCTCTGTGCTTGGTGGGGAGTCTGCTTGAGATTCTCTCTCTCCTTCTCTCTCTGCCCCTCCCCACCATGCTCCCATGCTCACTCTCTTGGTCTCTCCCTTTCTCAAATAAATAAATCTTTAAAAAATAAAACAAAAACTTCAAAGAGCTGCAACAGAAATCATCAAGACATAAAACAGCAAATGGAAACATTCACATTTTTACTCTTCTACTTTTAGAACCACAGTGAAGATTTTAAATATACAACTCATTCCCTTTTCTCCTTCCCCCACCCCTCATGTATTCATTCTCTTGCTGTGAACCACGGGGCTCACCTGAGAACTCAGCTAGGACTGGGGCAGAGGGCATGACCCACATGGTTGAGGCCAGTGTGACCTGTGATACAGCCAGTACGGCCAGAGGATTTGGTATATACAGGGGACAGTGCAAAGAGGTAAACATATTGAGGTTAATGGGAGCCAGATTTCTCAGTGATAAAGTAGAGAGGGAAACACATAGACAGGGAAGGTTAAAATAAACCCTGTGGTGTTGATTTGGAATTGAATGTATTGGTATAAACTTTTGGTTTTTCATATAGTGAGACTGATGATATAGAAATTGCTATAAATGTGTAAGATTGATATAATAGAATAGATATAAATTTACATACACATTCACACATACATGCTTCGATATATTTCCTAGTTCTGTCCACTAAGAGCTCAGTCTTAAGAGCTATGCCCTTCCCATAAGCAGTGAGCACCCTAAGCACCCAGATTTCTCAAAACCATCCTTTACTAATGGGAACCAGGACTCATTGGAGAAATGGTTGATTTCTAGAGCTGGGGCCAAGTATAAGATGAGCCTCGGATCATCTTTTTCTGCCAAAAAGCAAAAAAACAAGGATAAATCAGAAATCTTAAAATCTTCTAGAGAATGGGGCAGTAGTGCTGAGAGCCTCGCAGGCAGGGGGCCATTACTCACAAGGCTGAGTGCACAATGTGCCTTAGCTGCGGCAGTGGCGGGGGCATCCCACTACCACAGCCCCTGCACTAGAGCAACCCCCCTGGCTCCCTCTGCTTCCCCCTCCTTTAGCTCGCAGCATGGCTGATTGCTGAGTTTAAGGAAGCTTTCTCCCTATTTGACAAACACAGTGATGGCACCATCACAACAAAGGAACTTGGAACTGTCGTGAGGTCACTGGGTCAGAACCAAACAGAAGTCCAACTGCAGGATATGATCAACGAGGTGGATGCCGATGGTAATGGCACCATTGACTAGCCAGAATTTTTGACTAGGATGGCTGGAAAAATGAAAGATACAAACAGTGAAGAAGAAATTTGCGAGGCATTCCCAGTCTTTGACAAGGATGGCCCTGGTTGCAACAGTGTGGCAGAACTACCCCATGTCATGAAAAACTTGGGAGAAAAACGAACAGATGAAGTCGATGAAATGGTCAGAGAACCAGATATTGATGGAGATGGACAAGTTGACTATGAAGAATTCATATAGATGATGATTGTAAAATGAAGACCTACTTTCAATTCCTTTTCCCCCTCCAGAAGAATCCAACTGAATCTTTTACTTACCTGCTTGCAAAAAAAAAAAAAAAAAAAAGTTCATTTATTCATTCTGTTTCTCTATAGCAAAACTGAATGTCAAAGGTACCTTAGGTCCATACACTCAAAAATCTGCATGTATTGGTTTGTGGTCCTGTCCTTTAAAGATCAAGCTCCCATCAGTTTTATAGTATAAATACTTGTACTATCTTAATGATCAAGAAACATTTGTGTTAAAAATGATAAATGAAAAAAACAGATTGAAAGCATATTCAAATGTGTTCTAGTTCAACTTGTTAGTATAAATTGTCATGGCCGGTTTACTGGAAACAAACATTTAAAATTGGTTTACCTCAGGATGCTGTGCAGAAAAATGGATGAAGGATAAATAGTCTAAACATAGCCCCACTTAGCAGAATGGCCCTCTCATACTTCCATGTGCCTTGACCCATGGTGATGATGACACTCATCCTGGTAGCGGGCTGCGTGTGTTGGGTTAGCCTTGTCCTCGTTGTACTAGAGCAAAGTGGGTGTGGCTGTCACCATTCACACCAAGTTTTAAAAAGGAAGGGACTATCTTTGGACTCCATTTTTAAAACCTTCTGAACCATGACTTGGAGCCAGCAGAGTAGGCTGAGGCTGTGGAACACCACCAACATTGCTGTTCAAGAAATTACAATTTATGTCCATGCCAAGTTGTAAATGCTAGTCTTTTTTTCCAATAAAAAGACGATTAACTTTAAAAAAATATCTAGAGAGATGAAAAACCAGGGAAAAAACACAAATATAAGTCCCCCCTCGCAAAAATTCTACTCTCAAGGTAGAATTCTATACCCGGCAAAAATATCCATCAAGCATGAGGGATGAGTAAGGACATCTTCAGACAAGCAGGAACTCAGAAAAATGTATGTCCCACACACTCCTTCTGTATTCTCTGATTTTTTTTTAAATCCATGTGTATGTGCTGCTTTGGAAAACATTTTTAATATTTTTTAAAAAGGTACTACATACTTACTGGTGGGCAACAGAATATTTAATGTCTCCATGTTGCTAACAAATTCCATTCATCCCACTGTATTGTAATTTTCATTTACTTTTTTGAGTCTCTCTTGAAGCTATGAGTCCTTTGAGGTCAGGGTCATCTTCATTCCCACCCTCCAAGCGTAGCCCAGTACCTGGCATTTGGTCTTGTGGCAAAGAAGTGATGTAGTCAATAAACCCATTCCATTTTCCTCCTAGGCACACAGATGATCTATATTTTCCATATTTTGTCATTAACTTGGAGCCAGGTAACTTCATTCTGGCCATGGAGTGTTAAGTGAAAGTCATCTATATCAGGGGTGCCTGGGTGGCTCAGTCGTTAAGCGTCTGCCTTCGGCTCAGGTCATAATCCCAGGGTCCTGGGATCGAGCCCCGCATCGGGCTCCCTGCTCGGCGGGAAGCCTGCTTCTCCCACTCCCACTCCCCCTGCTTGTGTTCCCTCTCTCGCTGTGTCTCTCTCTGTCAAATAAATAAATAAAATCTTAAAAAAAAAAAAAAAGAAAGTCATCTATATCATTTCTGGGACTGGTACGTGAAAATCTCTCAGCTCTCTTCTGCCTCTCCCATTTGTAGCAAACTTGGAGGCCTTGTGTTGAAACTGCAGGAATCACAGATAGAGGAAGCCTTAGTCCCTGAACAGGTGCATGAACAGCCTTCCCCAACACACACACCCTCATCCTACTGCTCACACACATTGGACTGTGACGTGAGCAAGAAATAAGCCTTCATTTAATTAATCCCCTGAGATTTAGGGGTTGTTTATTATAGCAATTAGCATATACAGATTAACATAGATAGGAACTTAATAATTTCTTAGAAAATAAAGGGATTTCCTGTAAGGCTCCTAACAACAACTTCGCAGGGAGGCTAAGTCTCCAGGAAAACAAAGTAAACACTGTTTCCTTCCAATTCACGTTCACCCTAAAACTTATTTCCTTAGATGGTTCCTAATGGCAATTGTTATTTGATTTGAAGAGTTTAAATAGTACTGTTAGCGATGATAACAAATACAGAATATGTCTAACAAATGGCTATCTTGGAACCCCAGCATGTTTCCTGTGAGATGTGTACCTACTTTGACCTGCTCAACTTATTTATTCATGCTTCTTCTAAAACATGCCTTTATAAATTACCTGCTCCCTGCCAGGTGTGTGTGAATGGGCAAAGATAAAGAACAGAAGCTCCCTGCCCTGATGAGTCCAGTCAAGGAAAGAAGATATGAACAGCTTTCCAACCACAGCAGCAAGCGAAATGGGCGAAGGGCCCCCAAGAAGAGCATGGTAAAGGCCACTGGACTAAGGCGGATCTGTTCTGCATCCTAGTCATCCTGTAAATATGAGCAAGCCCCTGGCCCTTCCTGAGCCCCAATTCCTCCTCCGTAAATGGCCAGTTTAGACTAATCTAAGGATGGCAATACATAGCCTGTGAGCCGCACCCTAGCAGGAACCACATGTTAGTCACAGCACTCCCTCTGAGGTGTGTGGACATGGCCTCAGAATGGTCTCCAACACAGAACTCTGGTCCACCCTGAATCAGTGAAGTGTACTAGCCATCCCTGAACAGGGCATTTTCTAGGTACCCATCAAGCTTCTCTTTAACAAAAGTCAGAAACCAGGAAAGGGTCCCAAAGGGATCCACCTGAGCTCAGAAAGGGCTCAGACTAAAGGCTTTGCAGAAAAGCCACACTAGCCAGGACACTTACAGAGACAGCTTCGTTGGGGCAAGGAGGGCGGGGGGGTCCCATGTTTGCCCAGGCCATAGCAGTTAAGAACACAGACTTGGAAACTAGATTGCCCAGGTTTGAACACTGATTCCACTTATCAACTGTCAAAGCTTGGGTGAGTTTTTTATACTCCCTCTGCCTCAGTTTCCTCAACTGCTGATTTAAAGATTAAATGGGCTAATATTCCTTAAACATTTGGGACAGTGCCTAGGGCATATAACCATTATGTAACGTTTGTTAAATCAATTATCTACTGAGCATCGTGGCACTTCTTCACCCCAGGGTACGGTGAGAGGGTAGTGATAAGGCTGGGAGCTAGAGGTTCTGCCTAAGTGTTTAAGTGAGGAGTTCCTAGCCCAGATTAGTAAGACTGGACTTGCGGGGCTCCAGGCCTCATCCTGGTACCCCAAATCCCCTCTGATCTCCAGACAAACCGATCCTGAACCTCCCCACGTGGCCTTGTTCCAGGCCCAGAACTGGAATTGGGCACAGGCCACATCCCAGCCTTGAGGACTTGCACTAAGTGCACAACAGTACCCCCAGGCCCTGCGCTGTGGCCTACACCAAAGGAAGGGCTTATACCCAAGGAGTTAAATTTATTCCCACTAGGGACGGAAGGCAAGGTCCTCCCTGAAATCTTGGCTCTCCAGGCTTCCCTCGCTCCGCCCTCAACAAACGTTCAGGATCTGAAATTGCTGAGGCATCGTTACTCCCTACTTCCGTTTGTCATCTTAGTTCCCTCATTTTAAAAAAATATTTTGCCTTGATGATCATTTCTCAACAACTCCTCAGCCCAGGATCCTCCGAAGTCGCTACCAGGGCAGCTCTCCTCCTGCAGCAGCTCCCCACCAAGAGGATAAAGTTCTCCCCCACCAGGAGGATGAAAGTCTCCATGGCAGCCACCTCCCTCTTCGTCATCCTCCTCACCACCTGCACCCTGGGGCGCAAGGCTGAATTCTCCCCACGTGAGTGCAACACCTTGTCTTCCTTCCAATTTGGCCCCTGTGGGGAAAGAACCAGGAGTAAGGTTTTTGGGGAAATAAGGATGAGGGGCTCTCGAAGGAGGTCTGGGGTCTTCTGAAACTGGTTTCGGCCTCGCCCTCCAGGACCAGTCCGCCTGCCCACCAAGGCCATGGAGTGAGGCCTGCCTCTCCACTCCCTCAGTTCATCTCTCTCTGCCATTAAATAAGAGTGGCCCACCCCATCTGGGGGACATTATCCCCAGGGAGATAGAGGAGCAGTTTGGGGGGACCCTCAAAGCCATTTGTCCGCTTGCCTCCTGAGATTGGGGCCACTTTCTTCCAGAGTCAGACCCACCCCGCAAGGGCAGCCTTGCTTAAGTGTGCGCTGAGGGGAACCACGACAGTACAGGTCCCATCTCGCCACCCTTTCCCAGTTTATTCCTTAGGATGAGCTGCCTTCACGCACAACCAAAACTATGCCTCACCCTTCAGTTTTACCTTGTCTCCTTTTCAGAAACTGGGAGGGAAACAGAGGAGGTTATTGAAATAAAGCTGGTCTAACGTCAATGAGAATCTGGGCAGGGACCAGCGGGCCCCTTACCCCATTCTTTGGGGAGGGAGGATGCTAATTGGGTAAAAGACCAGGCCTTTCCCTTCCCACCCACGCATGCAGCCGCCCCTGGCGACCTCGGAGGCCACTGCCCAGACACTCCCAGTCCCATCCAGGTTGGTCACATAATGTGCACACCCCCATCCCTCCACTCCATGACCACGGTGCCTTCTTGTTTCTCCAGGGCCCTTGGTCAGAAATGCCCTTCCTGCTCCCTCCATAAGTCAAGCTTGACTGAACATGTGATTTCCAGTGTCCCCCTCCCACACCTCCAATGAGAGCCGTGGAATTGCAGAATCAGAAAATAACTGGACAGCTCACCTAATCCAGTGATGTTTAACATTTTTTAGACAGTGGAACCCTTCTTCAAGCAAAATCTTACTCAGAAACCTAATATGTAAAACAGCAAAAAGGGCTAAAAGGGATACTATCTCCAAAACTCTACTCCTAATGCATCAGTATCTCTGAAAGAGACCCCGAAGCCCCAAGACCCCCAGGAAGCTCAGTATAAAAACCACCAATCCAGTCCAACAACCTCATTGACAGATGAGGAAACTAACAGGGGAATAAAGTTGCCATGGGCACAAAGCCAGGAAAGGCGAGGGGAGGTTGGGATCTGGGTGTCCTGACTCCCTGTCCTTGGACCTTGGTGTCAGCTTCCTTCCCTCTTTGCAGGACAGGGGTTGCATGGGGACACAGGCGGAATGGGCGGATTGGGAGGGGCTGGGTCTGCACGCCCAGCTGGCATGAACCAGTTGGTGTCCCTGTCCCTCATGGAGATTTCTTCCAAATATTCCTCCTATGTGGCACATCTGTGCGAGCCTGCCCCACAGGGGTGGTGTGTACTCACTAAGAAGACTTGGGTTTTGCTAATCTTCAATCCAGAGCTGAAGGTCATCAGCCAGTCTTTCTAGAAGAGGTTGAAGAACAGGAAGGAAGGTGATTGCTGATGCAGGAGGAGGGAAAGAGGAGAGAATCTGCACAATCCTCTGTCCGAATTCAGCGGGGCCACCCCCTCCTTCCTTCCCTCTTCCGCCCTCTGTAATGCAGAAGCAGCCAGCAGGTCTGGCCTCTAACAAAGAGCCCAGGCTCAGCTTCGCTCCCTGCTGTCTCCTCAGGAGGACCTTACCACCCGGCCGAGTGTTGCATCAGCTACATTGCCCAGGCAATTCCACGTCACCGGATCACAGATTATTATGATACCAGCAGCCAGTGTTCGAGGCCTGGAGTTGTGTAAGTGGCACCCGCACACCCCACTGGGGGGCAGGGAGCCTGCAAGGCTGGGGGTGGGGGAGGGAGGACCTGGAATGGGGACTTCCCAGAGCCCCTCCCAGGTGCAGCAACCAGAGGGGCAACCTGGGGGCTTTCTGGCCTGGCTGAGCCTGCAGGAAGCCAGGAGGAAGCAGACCCTGTGGATGGGGAGGCATCAGGGAAGGAGATGGGGCAGGGGGGGGCACTTCCAAGGGCAGGGGAAGCACGGAGACTGGATGGGTCTAGGGGGGCCCTGAGGGGCTGGAGAGTATGTCTCAGAGAGGAGACTGGTCTTGAGCTGCCTCTAGCAGAGGAAGGAGAAACAGCCTAGGTGGGTGAGGAGTTTGCTCCGGAGGGCTGACCAGCTTTCACTTCCCAGCTGCTGGATGCCTCAGTTGGCAACCCTTCTCCCTTTTGCTCCACAGCTTCATCACCAAAAAGGGTCATTCCATATGTGCCAACCCCAGTGATGACTGGGTCCAGGACTACATCAAGGACCTGGGGAGAAATGAGTGACCCGGAAGTAGTGGAGAAGGGTACCGCTGACCATCCTAAAGAGAAGATGAGAGGGCCCCCCCTCTCAGCTCCAACTCTCAGCCCCAGCCGCCTCTCAGGAGCTGCCTTGCCTTGAATTAAAGACCTTGAATTCATGCCCTCCCCGCCGTCACTCATTTCTACTGAGTCTCCTCATGGGAGCCCAGCCGGGGTGGTACCGTCGGCATCAGCCTTTGTTCTGCAGAGGTGTGGTCAGCCCTGGGTACAAAAAAGCAGGTCAGGGCCTGCGACGGGGATACACAATCATCATCACGGTGGTAACAGATACCATTGTCTTAGCACTTTGTACCTTCCAAGCAGTCTGCTAAGTAGCCTGTGTGTATTATCTTATATAAACTACACAAGTGTAAAGCTAAGAGTTATCCCCTGGTTTTGCAGGTAAATCTTCATAAAGACTTCTTCATAGCAGCCAAACTTCAAAATCTTTTGTTCCGAGCTGCTCCCAAGGCCCTTGTTCCCAGCCATCTGGGGTAAGAATGATTTGTGGACATATTTTATCCAACCCTTCCCCTCCACTTACATACAGCAGGTTGTACTCTAGTGTTAGGGCCATTTCTGTGCCCTCCAAAAGGCCTAACAGAAAGCCTGGCCTAGAGCAGGTGCTCAGGAAATGGATGGATGGATGGATGGATGGATGGATGGATGGATGGATGGTTGGAATGAGGCAGGAATCAGGAGGAGGCTATGCTCCATGAATAACACCCAGCTGCCCCCAAAGGCTCTCAGACCCATCTTCAGGGTTTGAGGGGGAGCTCTGCGTACTCAGAAGAAGAGCATGCCCAGCGTAGGCTCTGTGGCCATCCTTCCCTGGCCAGCGGCCTCCCAAGACCAGGGCCAACAGGAGGCTTGTATGCTAACGGCACAACCAGGCTTCTCCAGACCTCCCTGCCTCCATAAATAGCAGCCAAGGGGGTACCCCACAGACATACCCTCCCTACCCTCATAAAAAGCCACAGCTTCCCCACCACTAACTGCCTTGAACCCAGCAGGACTAAATACATTACACAACTTTTCCTTATTTATGAGCAGTCATGCCAAACAGCAGGCCCCATAAGGGTCTCAATCCGCCCCTGCCTCTCTCTACTCTTCATTTACTGAAACGCTCCCCCCTCTGCCTCTAGAGCTCACAGTCCATCCACAGCAAAATCCCATATCTTCCATCTCTTCTCTGAACTCTGCCTTCAACCCCAGGAATGGGGTCCTGAGGCAGTCTGAAGAGAGAAGATGCTGAGGGACAGGTTAGCCCTGGTCAAGGCCGGGGACCCGGAACCTGGAACTGTGGGACACAGAAGCGGGTTGCCAGGTGCGTGCGCGGTTGGAGCGCCCTCTGCTGGCCATGATTGGCCACAGCGGCAGGTTGGAGGAACCCATACCGCGGGGACGCAAAAGGGATGGCCAACTAGACCTAAAACTGGTTCAGAGTCCAAGGTCCAAAGATATTTAAAAAAAAAAAAATCAACAAACAAGCCAAACACCTCAGCAATAAATGAGGACCCAAGGATCAGCACATTGTTTTTCTCGATGTATTAGTAACATAATCTGTGACAGGAAAAATTCTGAGCTCAGTCATGTGTCAGACGGGGGATGGGGGACATTGTTTTCAGAGGCCTAAACCCTACCCCTTGCCCCAGTCTGTGCACTCTCTAATCCTGCCTTATGTTCACCTTCCCAATGACGGATCACCTGGGGGAACTGGGGAGGCTCCACCCTCCCTCCACCTCCCCCAAAATAGAGACGGCTGGCCCCTAAGGTGGTGAAATCACACGGATCCGGTTTTCAGAACTGCCTGCCTCCTTCCTCAGGGAGAATTTCTTTAACCTCTCCAAGCCTCGGTGGCCTCATTGATAAAACAGAGTCATAATCTCCGCTTCACTCCTGCAAGGATTAAGTAAAACAGGGCGTACAAGGTGGCGGACACCCAGCGCACACGAACCACTCCCTCCCTTCTCCACTCCCCTCCTCCTGAACTTAAATCGTATTAATTCACCTGCGCCAGGCCCCGCCCCCTTTCAGCAAACACTGAGGGAGGCCCCTCCTCTCTCCGCCACATGCTCCGAAGTGGTCAGAGTCCAGAAGGCCGTGAAGTCAGAGTGGACAACCAGCTTTTCCCCTGAAGCTGAAGGGCCCCCCTGAGAGGATGAAGGTCTCCGGGGCTGCCCTCTTTCTCCTTATTCTCATCCTCACCGCTCCTGCTTTGCACGGCCAGTCAAGTGAGTCCACCTGTCCCTGTAGAGCAGGAATGAGAAGGGGGACAAGGTAGCTGGCAGTGGGGTGACGCCAAGAGCCCTGTCAGGTCTCTGTCATCAGCCGCAGGGCCTCTCCCCTCCTGCAGGCACACCTGCTGTCCGCAAACTCTCCCCTTCGCAAGGAGAGCTGGGCTGGGGTCCCAACCCCTTCTGGGGTCATCAGGCAGTTTCGGGAAGCTGGGTCAAGGTCACGTCAGGGGTCCCGGGGTTGGAGAACAGGAATGATCATTTAGGGGGAGCCAAGGAAGTAACAGAAGAGATGATAATAAACATGAGCAATGAAAGGAGAGCAAGACAGGTGCTGCAGATGCTCTGGGAGAGCAGGACAAAAAGCGTTGGGGAGGCGGCTAAGCCCAGGGGTGGGGACTCTAAACCTAGACACCCCTTCCTTGTGGTGTCTGGCACAGATTGCTGGGACTATCATGGCAGCCAAAAGAAGGCCCAGTGGGATGCCCAGGTGTGCATATGAGAATTTCATGGCCTCTATCCCCATTCCCCAGACCTGGGCTGGGGAATGGGGATAAAGTCCATAGAAAAAGTCCACATAGAAAAAGGAAAAGTCCATAGAAAAGAGGAAAAGAGGAAAGGGGTTGAAAGGTTGTGGAGCCACAGGATGCCTGGGACCTATGGAGAACAAGGTTGGTTTAACCCTTTTTCTACCCCCGACTCAACCACCATTTATGAAAGACACCACATACCCACCCTAGGGTGTGGTGTCCCAGCCCTTCTTTTCTCTCTAAAGCTACCCCGGGCACCTGGTCTGGCTGGACTCTGCCTGTATAAACTCTCAGGGGAGCAAGGGCCACCCACACACCATGTAATCTGCCCACACACTCTCAAAATGCCCCTGAACTTTGTAAACTCTGCTTGGAGTACCGGGGTCATGGCCATCACTATGAGCAGAGCTGCATCTGGTGGGTGGCAGGAGGCAACATTGCCCTTAGGGAAGGTCAAACAGACCACTGCAGTGGGTTCAGTCTTCCAAAAAGAGGAAATGGCCCACCCGAAGCATGGATCGGCCAAATTGTACTCTCGAGATATTCCAGTCTTGGCCACCAGCTGGAAGTAGGGGTCAGGCTGCAGAGGGATTTGCACTCTGCAGTTTTGGGGGCTGGGGGAGGTCTCTGCCTGCCCTCCTGTGTGATATCTCCAACTGATGAGCAGTCAGGGGAGCTCAAGGGACAGTGCTAACAACCGAGGCCAGCATTCTGTCAGCATCAAAGAGAGGCGGGCAAGTGGCATTTCTGGGCAAGAAGAATGGTCATTCCTACCACCTGCTCTTAATGATAACAACTGGTGACTGAGCCTTTCTATGGGCCAGGCTCTGAATTGAGGGCTTAACCAGCATTTTCTCCGCCAACCCTCACCCCGATCCTCGGACATAAGCATTTTTTACCCTCATTTCATAGATGAGGAGACCTAGAGAGATTTTTAAAATTTGCCCATGATTCAAATCATTTAGTCAGTATTCCTATTTAAGATCTCTGACCTAAAGCCTAAATTAGAACACTTTTCTTCCCGCCCTAACTTCTCTGGCTCATTGCTCATCTCACCCTCCTCCCTGACCCCAGCCCCTCTAATGCCTCTAGGATAGAATCCACACTCCCCTCCAAGGAAGGTGTGCTGGTCCTCCCCCCCCCCCGCTCTCCAATTTCATCTTTTTTTTTAAAGATTATTATTTATTTGAGAGAGAGAGAGCATACGAGTGCGGTGGGGGGAGACGGGGCAGAGGGAGAGGAGAAGCAGACTCCCCACTGAGCAGGGAGCCTGACTCAGGGCTCGATCCCAGGAACCCCGGATCATGACCTGAGCTGAAGGCAGATGCTTAACCTGAGCCACCCAGGAGCCCCAATCTCATCTCTTCGTATATCTTTCTTCTCTCATTGCATTCCAGCCGTCTGCAGCTGCTCAGTGCTCCCCCAACACAGACAGCTCCCCCCACCTTTAAGCCTTCATACCTTCGTTTCTTCCAGGCCCTACAACCCCTTTGTCTCAATTCTGCTCAGCCTTCAAGAATCAAGCCATGCACTTGCATGCACATGCGTGCTATGGGACTTCTTCCCCAGCCACCCAAAGCTGTTTCCAAAGCACCTTGTGCCAAATTCTCTTCTATCCCAGACCACATTCCACTGTAGTATTTTTCACTCTCCCTTTTCACCCTGACTAGACTGGGAGATACTCGAGAGTAACAACTGTGTCTCCCTCGTGTTTTTTGCCCCCTTAGAGAGTGGCATGTAATAGAAGCCCAATACATGTTTGCCAAACCAAGCCCTGGTTCACCAGCAAATGAAATAACCGAGACATTTGCACTTGATGAAACTCAGTTCAGAGGCTGAAGGTTCTACGAATGTGTCCTCCCCCACTTTTTTCACTTTCTCTGTTACCCGTCAAGCTATCATCAGCCCCTGCTAACAGATGGCTTTGCCATCAGAGGCGGGGAGTGCAAGGGATGGGGGATGAAGGTAGGCAACCATGGGCTCCCTCTACACCTACTTGGCTCAGCTTTCAATGTGATTCCCTCAGAAAGTCCTGAGTCGTTGAACAGTTCTCACACCTGCTGCCTGAAGTACCATGAGAAAGTAATTCCAAAGAAACTGGTGGTGGGATACAGAAAGGCCCTCAACTGTTACCTGCCGGCAATCATGTAAGCATTCCCTGCAGATACTTCTGTGGAGGCGGAAGGGGAACCCGGGGCGGGAATGAGATGCACAGAACCAGGAAGTCTCCATGGGAGAAGAAAAGGAGTCATGATTAAGGACTCAGGCTTTGACTCTCACAGGGAAGGCCTGGGTTGAATTCTTGATTTTGCCACTTAGAGCTGTGTGGCCCAATAAATGGCAGCCATCTCGGCTGAGCAGGGAACAGGCTGAAACCGGGATGACGAGGTCTACAACCCAGACAGGGAGGCCTTCTGAGGGAACTCCTGTGGGGGAGGCCCGGGGAGGCAGTGAAGAGTATGAGGCGAGCCCCAGGTGAGCTAGAAATGGGGAAGCATGGACTGGACCCCCCACCCCACTCCATGACCACTGACCATCTAACTCTGCCTCCACAGCTTTGTCACCAAAAAGAACCGAGAGGTCTGCACCAACCCCCAAAAGGAATGGGTCCAAGAGTACATCAAGGATCCCAATATACCTTTGCTGCCTCCCAGGAACTTGGCCCAGGTCAAAAGCATTAGGCCTTAGGAAGGCCACAACATCACAGCTCTCCATGACCATCAGGCCCGGTGGGAGTCTAGGTTCAGGAAAGAAAGGTGCAGCCCTGTGAAAATGCAGGGGAGGGGGGGGCGTGTGGTCTGAATGACAGTTGCAATCAGAGATGCTAATTAAATGTATTTCAAACATGTTCTCAGTCTCTGGAGGAAATGCCAAAGTTAAGGGGGACGGGGATGCATGCATTCTTAATACACAGAAATACATATTTCACATCCTTTTTCCCGCTCTTTCAGTGCCTCGCCGCACACCCACACACCAGCCGTCCCAGATAATTATGCTTGGCTTCCAACCAGCCAGAACATCTCTGGCCTCTGACTCATTAAAAGCCCCACAGAATTCTTGACTTTTTTTTTTAACACTTTACTTTGTATATTTAATAATGAATAAAATTATTATAGTTACACTGTTTTGATCAATTTTGTACTAATAATTTTTTCTTGCTTATTTTTTATTGTTGTTAATCACCATACGTTACATCATTAGTTTTTGATGTAGTGTTCCATGATTCATTGTTTGTGTATAACACCCAGTGCTCCACGCAGAACGTGCCCTCTTTAATACCCATCACCAGGCTAACCCATCCCCCCACCCCCCTCCCCTCTAGAACCCTCCGTTTGTTTTTCAGAGTCCATCGTCTCTCATGGTTCGTCTCCCCCTCCGATTTCCCCCCTTCATTCTTCCCCTCCTGCTATCTTCTTCTTCCTTTTTGAATTCTTGACTTTTCTTGTCCATCTTTATCCCTTGACTAGATCTCTTCTTCTTCTTCTTTTCTTTTGAAACATAGTTGGGTTTTTTTTTTTTTCAGGTCAGAGTGGGCAAATAATGATAACTATTAATAATGTTAATAGTTTTTGTCCTTGTCACAGAGGTTTTGCTAGATCCTCCGATATGCAGCTCTGTGGTCTTCCCCAGGCGGGGCTGGAACGGAGAGAAGTAGGGATCTCAGCTCCCACGCTGAGCCACTGGTATGTGTCACACAGCGTCATGTCTCCAGGGCTTACCCAGGTTGCAGCACTGTCAGGGGCTTCATTCCTTCTTAAGGCCGAGTAATGGTTCATCGTGTGTATGTACCACATTTTGTCTACCCATTCATCCATTGGTGGACGTCCCAGTGTCCATACCCTTTTCCTTTACATTAGCCAGGGTTAGTGGATCTTGGTTTCTATTACTTGTGCCCAAAGCACTTTAACTTGTACGGTGACTCATCAGTCTCCAGCTAGGGGCTCAGAGGCAGGTAAGGGTCTGAGGCTCTGACCCACATGCTTCCTGCCCCTGTCCCTTCACGGGGAGCTTGCATTAGAACCTCCTGGACTGGGAGTTCCTGCTCCTTGATCCAGGGGTTTCTCTCTACCCTCCCTGCTATCAGAGCTGAGGTGTTACGGCTGAATATGATCAAATGCCTCCCTCTAGTAGCTCACAGCCCAGGGATGCCAGAGTCACTAACAAATACGATACAGTCAGGCCCGGACCTTTGCTTGCAGAGGCCAGAGCGGACACGGAGGGGTAGCAGGGCTCAGACTGACACAGAAGCCAAAACAAGTTCAGCATGTACACCCAAGGCAGCAGGAAGTTTCTAAGTCCTGAGCCAGCACCAGGGTCAAAATCAGGGAACCAGAGTTCAAAAGCCTAAAGGACAGGGTGGGGATGGGGCTGAAAACAGGAAACAGAGGCCAAGGCCAGGATGCTGACAAGCTGGACAGGAAATGTTGTTTGTTATCTCTCTCTCTCTTTCTCTGGGTCCATCAGAGTTCAGAGGTGAGAGGTCAGTCTGAAAACCTAATTGAAGGTCTATCTACAAAGTCAAAGTCCTATCCTAGCACATCGTATAAAGCTTGCCAGAAACTCCCAATGGTTTAACACTGGAAATACTTTCCTCTGGAGTTTCCAATTGTTTTTAAAGAGGGCTATTCCTAGTCTTTTCAAAGTAGATATATGCCTGGCCTTAAACTCTCTCTCTCTCTCTCTCTCTCTCTCTCTCTCACACACACACACACACACACACACACACAGGACCCCTTCCCTGGGACACACAGCGGTCTGCCAGCCCTGATCATCCTAAAGCAAACACCTCACCCACATAAACCAAACCAGCTCACATGACTGTCAGCCTTGTGGGTCGGGGTGGGGCAGGGGGGATTGATTGGGAGGTGGGGGGTGAAAAATAAGGCCTAGAATAGTGGGTCACTTTCACTGCTAGGTCCGAGAAAGGCCTTCGCCTCAGGACAGGTGAAGACCACACACAGCAACATGGGGAGACCAGTGGGTAGCACAGGAGGGCACGAACACGGGGAAGCAACCGTGTGTAGTACAAAGAGAACTCACATGCAGGGAAGAGGTCTGGCCACGTGTCGCTCTCCGTGCAGTCATTTCCTGCACCATGAGGATCTGGACCAGATGATGGATGTCCTGAGGCTAGCTTCGGCAGGCCAGTAAGAAATGCTGGGTGGCCTCCAGGGTGGCCTTCGAAGATAGGCCAGGTGAACATGCCTTTTCCCCACAAGAGAGGACATATGTCCATGCGCGTGTGTGAGTGACCAGTGGAGAGTCGTCAACAGCCAGATCTAGCATTAGCGGGACAGGGCTGATGCAATGGTTTAAATGCTCCAAATTCAGAAAGGCAAAATCTAGGTTCAAATCCCAACTCTGCCATTTACTAGGATACCTTGGGCAACTACTAAATCCTTCTAAGGATTTAGTGGTTTCGACATTTATAAAATAGGTCAAATAACAGGACCTACCTCCAGATGTGGAGAGGAGTAGGAGAATGCTTAGCACAGAGCGAGTGCTCAGTAAATGAGCCTTATTATGCCGGCATCTGACTTTTCTTTAAGACCGTAGAATGTGGGACAGAAAGGAGCTTTCTCTCATTGTGAGATAAGGGAACCACCGTTCAGAGAAGGAACAGTGACTTGCCCCAGGCTGCCCTACGAGTCATCGGCAGATCTGGCATTAGAACTGGGGGCCATATTTTAAACAGAAGAAGCTTCTGGTCTCCATGAGGCTGAGGATTGTGTGAGTATGGGGAAAACTGGATCCACCCCACAAAGAAAGCAATAGCTCAAGGCCTGAGAGCCTCCTTTCCCGTGATCTGGGCTCCCGAGCCCCTGACCTCCATGTGGCTATCCTGTGATTGCTGCCAAGGAGATTTTGAGGAAGAAACGGGCAGACACAGGGAGGGACGCTGTATCATTCCAGAGCCTGGTGTTTACCAGTGATGGCCTTTTCCTCTTTGAGCCAAGTTTCCTCGTCTGCAAAATGGAGCTGACCCCTTACAGGGCTGTTGTGACAATCCCCAACAGCAGGGTCTGGAACAAGCACTATAATAAAATGGAAAATGTTCTTATTCTCTTAGCAGCTAGAGAAAGAATCCCTTTCATGGAGGAAACAACCTCTGTTAAGAAAATGTTAAGGGGGGGTGCGGAGCAAGATGGTGGAGGCGTAAGAGACCTGGGTTTGGTCTGGTCTCAGGAATTCAGCTGAATACGGATCAAACCATTCGGAACACCTACGAACTCAACAGGAGATTGAAGATAAGAAGAGTAACAACACTCTGAACAGAAAAGCGACCACTTTCTGGAAGGTAGGACGTGCGGAGAAGTGAATCCGAGGCGATATTCGGGAGGATAGACGGCGGGGGAAGGGGCCTCCGTCGGCCGCTTCTGGCAAGTGCTAGAGCCGCGGAGCACAAAATCGGAACTTTTAGAAGTTGGCTCCGCGGAGGGACGTCGCTCCAGTGGCTAAGCGGGGGGTGGAACCCTCACGGGACAGTGTGGTCTCAGGACCCTCAGGGTCACAGAAAGACCGGGGGTGTCTGAGTGCGGCAGAGCTCCCAGGTAGCGGAGCGGGGAAGCCGGCTGCAGAGACGAAGCCGAGGCGCGGGCTCTCAGCTCGAGGTTGCCATAAACTGTGATCTGCGGCACTGTCGGGCCACTGCTCCTCCAGCAGGGACCCAACAAGCGGCAGAGCTGGGGAGACTCCCCTTCCTCCCCCAGGAGGAGTGGCGCGGGAGCGCACCACAGGGATCTGCTGGGTTTGGAGGCTCCACACGGGGTCGGTTGCCAGAGATAGAAACGCTCGGTCACAGGCCGGGTGAGCACGGAGTGCGGCCGGAGACTGGGGAGACGGGAGTGACTGCTTTTCTCTGGGGGCGCACTGAGGAGCGGGGCCCGAGTTCTCAGCTCCTCCGGGCGGATATTGGGAGGCCACCATTTTCACCCTGGTCCTCCAAAGCTGTACTGAGAGCTTGCAGGGAACAAAAACTCCTGAGAGCAAACCGGAGCAGCTTGCTTAGCCCGGACTCACAAGGACGGGGCAATTCCGCCTCCGGCAAAGACATTTGGGAACCACAGCAACAGGCCCCTCCCCCAGAAGATCAGCACGAACAGCCAGCAAGCCAAGACCAAGTTTACCGATCAAGGAGAACGGGAGAACTCCAGCGCTAGGGGAATACTGCACATAGAATTCATGGCTTTTTTACCATAATTCATTAGTTTTTCAAAGTTAACTTTTTTAACTGGTTTTTTTTTGAATTTTTCTTTTTCCCTTTTTCAAACAACATCTTATCAATCCCTTTTTTAAAAAAAACATTTTTTATTTTTCATTTTTAGAGTCATATTTTATCCCTTCATAGTAGTTACCCTTATTTTTGGCATACATATATAAGTTGTTCTCTCTTTAAGGTTTTGAGATACAATTTCTTCTAACAGATTGAAATATACCCTAAATCACCAGTGTATGGCTTTGTTCTATTCTCCTGCCTGATCACATTCTCGCCCTTTTTTTTCTTTTTTTTCTTTTTTCTTTTTCTTTTTAAATCTTCTTCTTTCTTTTTAAAAACAACTTCTTATCTTACCAATTCCTTTTATAAAATCTTTTATAATTTTCATCTTTACAGTCATCTGCCATCCCTTCATTGTATCAACCCTTCTTTTGTACATATATAAGTCTTTCTTCCTTTAAAATTTTAGCGGGCACTTTCTTCTCACAGACCAAGATATGCCCAAAAGCTAGTGTGTGCACTGATCTATGCACTAACCTGATCATATTTGATCATGTTCTGTTTTTTTCGTTTTGTTCTGTTTTTGTTTGTTTTTATCTTTTTCTTTTTCCTTTTTTTTTTTTTCTCTTCTTTCTTTCCCTTTCTTGTCCCCTGGTTTCAGGTCTTTTCTGATTTCTATAGAGTATATTTGCTGGAGACGTTGTTAACCTGTTAGCATTCTGTTCTCTCATGCATCTGTTCTCCTCTGGACAAAATGACAAGACGAAAAAAATCACCTCAGCAAAAAGAACAAGAGGTAGTACCGTCGGCCAGGGACCTACTCAATACAGACATTAGTACGATGTCGGACCTAGAGTTCAGAATCATGACTTTAAAGATACTAGCTGGAATGTCCACAATAGCCAAACTGTGGAAAGAGCCAAGATGCCCATCGACAGATGGATGGATAAAGAAGAAGTGGTATATATACACAATGGAATATTATGCAGCCATCAAAAGGAATGAGATCTTGCCATTTGCAACGACGTGGATGGAACTGGAGGGTGTTATGCTGAGTGAAATAAGTCAATCAGAGAAAGACATGTATCACATGACCTCACTGATATGAGGAATTCTTAATCTCAGGAAACAAACTGAGTGTTACTGGAGTGGTTGGGGGTGGGAGGGATGGGGTGGCTGGGTGATAGACATTGGGGAGGGTATGTGCTACGGTGAGCGCTGTGAATTTTGCAAGACTGTTGAATCACAGATCTGTACTTCTGAAACAAATAACGCAACATATTTTAAGAAAAAAGAAAAAGAAGATAACAGGAAAGGAAGAAAAGGGGAGTATGTCAGAGGGGGAGACGAACCATGAGAGATGATGGACTCTGAAAAACAAACTGAGGGTTCTAGAGGGGAGGGGCGGAGGGGGATGGGTTATCCTGGTTATGGGTATTGAGGAGGGCACGTTCTGCATGGAGCACTGGGTGTTATGAACAAACAATGAATCACGGAACACTGCACCAAAAACTAATGATGTAATATATGGTGATTAACATAACAATAAAAAAATTTGAAAAAAAAAATAAAAAAAAAGATACTAGCTGGGCTTGAAAAAAGTGTGGAAGTTATTAGAAAAACCCTTTCTGGAGAAATTAAAGAACTAAAATCCAACCAAGTCGAAATCAAAAAGGCTATTAATGAGGTGCAATAAAAAATGGGGGCACTAACTGCTAGGATCAATGAGGCAGAACAATCAGCAATATAGAAGACCAAATGATGGAAAATAAAGAGGCTGAGAAAAAGAGAGATAAACAACTACAGGATCACGAGGGCAGAATTCGAGAGATAAGCGATACCATAAGACGAAACAACATTAGAATAATTGGTATCCCAGAAGAAGAAGAAAGAGAGAGAGGGGCAGAAGGTATATTGGAGCAAATAATAGCAGAGAACTTCCCTAATGTGGGGAAGGAAACAGGCATCAAAATCCAGGAGGCACAGAGAACCCCTCTCAAAATCAATAAAAATAGGTCAACACCCTGACATCTAATAGTAAAACTTACGAGTCTCAGAGACAAAGAGAAAATTCTGAAAGCAGCTCGGGAGAAGAGATATGTAACCTACAATGGTAGAAATATTAGATTGGCAGCAGACCTATCCACAGAGACCTGGCAGGCCAGAAAGGACTGGCAAGATATCTTCAGAGCACCAAACGAGAAAAATATGCAGCCAAGAATACTATATCCAGCTAGGCTGTCATTGAAAATAGAAGGAGGGGTAAAAAGCTTCCAGGACAAACAAAAACTAAAGGAATTTGCAAACACAAAACCAGCCCTAAAAGAAATATTAAAAGGGGTCCTCTAAGCAAAGAGAGAGCCTAAAAGCAGCATAGATCAGAAAGGAACACAGACAATATACAATAACAGTCACCTTACAGGCAAATACAATGGCACTAAATTCATATCTTTCAATAGTTACCCTGAATGTAAATGGGCTAGATGCCCCAATCAAAAGACACAGGCTATCAGATTGGATTAAAAAACAAGACCCATCCATATGCTGTCTGCAAGAGACTCATTTTAGACCCAAAGACACCCCCAGATTGAAAGTGAGGGGGTGGAAAACCATTTACCATGCTAATGGACACCAAAAGAAAGCTGGGGTGGCAATTCTTATACCAGACACATTAGATTTTAAAACAAAGATTATAATAAGAGATGAAGAAGGACACTATATCCTACTTAAAGGGTCTATCCAACAAGAAGATCTAACAATTGTAAATATCTATGCCCCTAACGTGGGAGCAGCCAATTATATAAGGCAATTAATAACAAAAGCGAAGAAACACATTGACAACAATACAATAATAGTGGGGGACTTTAACACCCGCCTGACTGAAATGGACAGATCATCTAAGCAAAAGATCAACAAGGAAATAAAGACTTTAAATGAAACATTGGACCAAATGGACTTTACAGACATATTCAGAACATTCCATCCCAAAGCAACAGAATACACATTCTTCTCTAGTGCCCAGGGAACATTCTCCAGAATTGATCACATCCTAGGTCACAAATCAGGTCTCAACCAGTACCAAAAGATTGGGATCGTTCCCTGCATATTTTCAGACCACAATGCTTTGAAACTAGAACTCAATCACAAGAGGAAAGTCGGAAACACCTCAGATACATGGAGGCTAAAGAGCATCCTACTAAAGAATGAATGGGTCAACCAGGAAATTAAAGAAGAATTAAAAAAATTCATGGAAACCAATGAAAATGAAAACACAACTGTTCAGAATCTTTGGGATACAGCAAAGGCAATCCTGAGAGGAAAGTATATAACAATACAAGCCTTTCTCAAGAAACAAGAAAGGTCTCAAATACACAACCTAACCCTACACCTAAAGGAGCTGGAGAAAGAACAGCAAATAAAGCCTAAACCCAGCAGGAGAAGAGAAATCATAAAGATCAGAGCAGAAATTAATGAACTAGAAACCAAAAGAACAGTAGAACAGATTAACGAAACTAGGAGCTGGTTCTTTGAAAGAATTAACAAGATTGATAAACCCCTGGCCAGACTGATCAAAAAGAAAAGAGAAATGGCCCAAATCAACAAAATCATGAATGAAAGAGGAGCGATCACAACCAACACCAAAGAAATACAAACAATTATAAGAACATATTATGAGCAACTCTATGCCAGCCAATTAGATAACCTGGAAGAAATGGGTGCATTCCTAGAGATGTATCAACTACCAAAATTGAACCAGGAAGAAATAGAAAACCTGAACAGAACTATAACCACTAAGGAAATTGAAGCAGTCATCAAAAATCTCCCAAGAAACAAAAGCCCGGGGCCAGATGGCTTCCCAGGGGAATTCTATCAGACATTCAAAGAAGAATTAATACCTATTCTCCTGAAACTGTTCCAAAAAATAGAAATGGAAGGAAAACTTCCAAACTCATTTTATGAGGCCAGCATTACCTTGATCCCAAAACCAGACAAAGACCCCATCAAAAAGGAGAATTACAGACCAATATCCTTGATGAACATGGATGCAAAAATTCTCACCAAAATACTAGCCAATAGGATCCAACAGTACATTAAAAGGATTATTCACCACGACCAAGTGGGATTTATCCCCGGGCTGCAAGGCTGGTTCAACATCCGCAAATCAATCAACGTGATACAATACATTAACAAAAGAAAGAACAAGAATCATATGATCCTCTCAATAGATGCAGAAAAAGCATTTGACAAAGTACAACATCCTTTCTTGATCAAAACTCTTCAGAGTATAGGGATAGAGGGTACATACCTCAATATCATAAAAGCCATCTATGAAAAACCTACAGCGAATATCATTCTCAATGGGGAAAAGCTGAGAGCTTTTCCCCTAAGGTCAGGAACGCGGCAGGGATGTCCACTCTCATCACTGCTATTCAACATAGTATTAGAAGTCCTAGCCACAGCAATCAGACAACAAAAAGAAATCAAAGGCATCCAAATCGGCAAAGAGGAAGTCAAACTCTCACTCTTTGCAGATGATATGATACTGTATGTGGAAAACCCAAAAGACTCCACCCCAAAACTGCTAGAACTCATACAGGAATTCAGTAAAGTGGCAGGATATAAAATCAATGCAAAGAAATCAGTGGCATTCCTATACACCAACAACAAGACAGAAGAGAGACAAATCAAGGAGTCGATCCCATTTACAATTGCACCCAAAACCATAAGATATCTAGGAATAAATTTAACCAAAGAGGCAAAGGATCTGTACTCAGAAAACTATAAAATACTCATGAAAGAAATTGAAGAAGACACAAAGAAATGGAAAAACGTTCCATGCTCGTGGATTGGAAGAACAAACATTGTGAAGATGTCAGTGGTACCTAGAGCAATCTACACATTCGATGCAATCCCCATCAAAATACCATCCACCTTTTTCAAAGAAATGGAATAAATCATCCTAAAATTTGTATGGAACCAGAATAGACCCCGAATAGCCAGAGAAATGTTGAAAAAGCAAACCAAAGCTGGCGGCATCATGATTCCGGACTTCCAGCTCTATTACAAAGCTGTCATCATCAAGACAGTATGGTACTGGCACAAAAACAGACACATAGATCAATGGAACAGAATCGAGAGCCCAGAAATGGACCCTCAACTCTATGGTCAACTTATCTTTGACAAAGCAGGAAAGGATGTCCAATGGAAAAAAGACAGTCTCTTCAACAAATGGTGTTGGGAAAATTGGACAGCCACATGCAGAAGAATGAAACTGGACCATTTCCTTACACCACACACAAAAAAAGACTCCAAATGGTTGAAAGACCTAAATGTGAGACAGGAGTCCAACAAAATCCTAAAGGAGAACACAGGTAGCTACCTCTTCGACCTCAGCCGCAGCAACTTCTTCCTAGAAACATCGCCAAAGGCAAGGGAAGCCAGGGCAAAAATGAACTATTGGGATTTCATCAGGATAAAAAGCTTTTGCACAGCAAAAGAAACAGTCCACAAAACCAAAAGACAACCAACAGAATGGGAGAAAATATTTGCAAATGACATCTCAGATAAAGGGCTAGTCTCCAAAATCTAGAAAGAACTTATCAAACTCAACACCCAATAATCCAATCAAGAAATGGGCAGAAGACATGAACAGACATTTTTCCAAAGAAGACATCCAAATGGCCAACAGACACATGAAAAAGTGCTCAACATCGCTCGGCATCAGGGAAATCCAAATCAAAACCTCCATGAGATACCACCTCACACCCGTCAGAATGGCTAAAATTAACAAGTCAGGAAACGACAGATGTTGGCGGGGATGTGGAGAAAGGGGAACCCTCCTACACTGTTGGTGGGAATGCATGCTGGTGCAACCACTCTGGAAGACAGTATGGAGGTTCCTCAAACAGTTGAAAATAGAGCTACCATACGATCCAGCAATTGCACTACTAGGTATTTACCACAAAGATACAAATGTAGGGACCCGAAGGGGTACGTGCACCCCAATGTTTATAGCAGCAATGTCCACAATAGCCAAACTGTGGAAAGAGCCAAGATGTCCATCGACAGATGAATGGATAAAGAAGAAGTGGTATATATACACAATGGAATATTATGCAGCCATCAAAGGGAATGAGATCTTGCCATTTGCAACGACGTGGATGGAACTGGAGGGTGTTATGCTGAGTGAAATAAGTCAATCAGAGAAAGACATGTATCATAGGACCTCACTGATATGAGGAATTCTTAATCTCAGGAAACAAACTGAGGGTTGCTGGAGTGGTGGGGGGTGGGAGGGATTGGGTGGCTGGGTGATAGACATTGGGGAGGGTATGTGCTATGGTGAGCGCCGTGAATTGTACAAGACTGTTGAATCACAGATCTGTACTTCTGAAACAAATAATGCAATATATGTTAAGAAAAAAAAAGAAGATAGCAGGAGGGGAAGAATGAAGGTGAGTAAGTCAGAGGGGGAGACGAACCATGAGAGACGATGGACTCTGAAAAGCAAACTGAGGGTTCTGGGGGAGTGAGGGGATGGGTTAGCCTGGTGATGGGTATTAAAGAGGGCACGTTCTGCGTGGAGCACTGGGTGTTATGCACAAACAATGAATCATGGAACACTACATCAAAAACTAATGATGTAATGTATGGTGATTAACATAACAATAAAAATTATTAAAAAAATAAAATAAAATAGAAAAGTACATTACTAATAAAAAAAAAATGTTAAGGCCGGAAAGTCCCCCAGGACAGGCCTACAAACTGGGGCCCAGACCAGGGGAAGGGGTGAACCAAGAGGAAGGACTGCGTTGCCTTTGAGAGCCAGAGATGGCTGCGGTTAAAAAGACTCCCAAGCAGTTCTCAAGATCCAGGGACGTGCCCAGCGTAGCTACTTCAGACTGGGTGGCGAGGAAAGGCCTCACCAAGGAGGGGACGTGCAACCCAACAGCTCAATGACAGCCACGTGAGGAAGAGAACTTTCGGGGCAGGGGACACCACCAGTGCAAAACGCTGAGCAGGAACTAGGTTGGGGCGCAGGAGCAGTGTGGCTGGAGTATATGGCCGGGAGAGCGGATGAGGAACCAGGAAGGCACGGGCAGGACAGGGGTACCTTGTAAGCCAGAGTGAGGGGTGTGGGATTTATGTCAGGGGAGGTGGGAAGCCATTAGGGATGATGGTGTTAAGCAGCCAAGTGGCATCATCTGATCTACCTGTTTTTTTTTTAATTTTTTTATTGTTATGTTAATCACCATATATTACATCATTAGTTTTTGATGCAGTGTTCCATGATTCATTGTTCGTTCATAACACCCAGTGCTCCATGCAGAACGTGCCCTCCTCAATACCCATCACCAGGCTAACCCATCCCCCCACCCCCCTACCCTCTAGAACCCTCAGTTTGTTTTTCAGAGTCCATCATCTCTCATGGTTCGTCTCCCCCTCTGATCCACCTGTTTAAAGAAAGCTGGCTGCTGTGCAGACATGGATTCCTGGAGGCGAGAGAGACCGGTCCAGAAAACCCCGCAACGATCCAGGTCACAGGTGAGGGTGGCTGGGGCCAGGGAGGAAGTGGTGAAGGTAGATGAAAAGGAGATTAGGGAACGGTTTGGGGGACAGAATTGAAAAGAAATACTGAGAAAGATTTGGGCTTGAGCAACTAGGTGGATGTTGGCACAAGTTCTAGAAATGGGGAAGCCTGGCGGGGGGGGGGAAGCAAGTTAGGGAATGGAATCAGGATAGGGACATGACAATTTTGAAAGTCTCCCACTTGTTAGGCGTCTATGTAGCCATCCTGAGCAGGGAGTTGGTTGTGAATCTGGAATACCAGAGAAAGGTCAGGCTGGAGATGTAAAGCCATGGGACCAGATGGGGTCAGGCAGGAAGGGGATGAGCAATGGGCTCTGGAGCACTCTTAGAGATAGAACAGAGCACGAGCCACACAGAAATGGGAGGGAGGAGTAGCCAGTAAGATAGCAGGAAATCCAAGACAGTGTGGTGACCTGCTGGCCAAGAGAAGAAAATAATTCAAGAAAGAGGGAGGAGTCTAACGTGATGAGTGCAGCCAAGAGTAAAAGAGGAATAGAGAAATGGCCATTGGATTTGATCCATGAATGTCCAGTGACCTGGACAAGCATGGACAGAAGCCCAATCAAAGGGGGTGAGAGAATGGGGCTATAAAAGTGGGGATCAGGACTCTACATAGGTAACTCTTCTAACAGCTGTTTTGGGAAGGGAAACAGAATTTAGGGTTGGAGCCAGAAGCAGGAATGGGCTTAAGGGAGGATTTTTTTTTTTTTAATGTGGGAATTTAGAGTGTGTCTGGGTGTGAAGGTGCAAAGTATTCAACCTCTCTGAGCTTCAGTTTCCTGTGCTATAAATCAGAGACCAAAACAAGCACCTACAACTGCAGGTTATTAGGAGAATCACACCGGTTAACATATGCAAAGTGTCCAGTCCTGTGCCTGGTTCACAGCAGGGTCAGCACTTAAGGCTCCCATGCCAGAGAAAGAATGCTTGCACCCAGCAGGTTCTCACTGGTAAAGGAAAGAGGACGGTTCTCAGTTTCCACATGGCCCTTTACAGCAGAGGAATAGCTGGGGGGAAAGGAACCACATCGTGAATGGCAGGATCAAGAAGTCATTTGTGAGCACAGCGGCTTTCACCCTAAACACACACTCAGAACCTCCCTCTCCCTTCCCCTTGCGTTCTCCCCAAAAAGGAGACTTCCCCTCCAGACTCTGTAACATGGGGCTTCTCATCTGAACCACAGAACACAGACGATTTGAGGGAGTATTTTCTCAGTTCTCCCAAGGATGCATACCTAGCACCATCCTAGATGCAAAGGAGAGAAGTCAATCCATTATATCCAACGCAGGTCTTTGAACAAACTCAGTTAAAAAAAAGGCTGCCTTGGAGGCAGGGACCAACACTTTGAATTTACCCTTTGCACCTAGTAGGCTTCACTAAACGTCTATGCATGAAATTCACACAAAGGCCTTGGGCTGGCTGAACAGAAGGTGTGTTCAGAACCTGCTTCTGGGCCTCCTCGTTCAAGTGCCCAATTCAAGCCTGACCTCTCCAGGAAATCCCCCCACAATCCATAATTACTCTCAGCCCTAAAGGGCTCAATGTGATGAACCCTTTAGGCTGTGAGTCAGGGGGTCAGGTCAGAAAGTGTCACCGTGGAGATGGCATGTTAAGTTGGGTCCTGGAGGGTGAGGGTTTGCAGCCACTGCGAAGCTGGTCTAGTCTGACTTGATCTTAGGAAAATTAGTGGGCAGTGCCACCCAGTGGTTGAGAACGACAATGACTAGACTCTCTGATTCCTTAAAGGGCTCACACACGTGGTTGTGTCCAAGAAGCAAGATCAGCTTATGCATAATGCATAAACCCAGGTGCTGAGATGGCTCCTTCTGGTGCCTATGCCTTCCCACCTCCCTGATTTCTCCCCTTATGCAGGGAGCTGAGGCTCTTGGTCCCCACCTAGGCGGAACAGATAAAGATCCTACTGTCATAGAGCTTACATGTTAGTGGGGAGAAAGAGAGATCATACACAAATATACACATCAGGCAGTGATAAATTCTACAAAGAACAAAGCCGAGTAAAGGTAACAGTGAGGAGTGCAAATGGCAACTTTGTACAATATATTTGCTAGAACCCACCAAGAACAATTTAACTTAATAAACTTGTCACCTTAGGCTCTGCTTGCCGCCCAGAGGACGGCATACCAAACACATCTAGTAAACTGATCATTCTATGATCATAAAAGCTATAAACTCCAGACAAAATGTTTAAAATACAGTTGAGAGCACAAGAGACTGTACAAAAGCCAGCAGGTTTTGGAGGTTAGAAATTGGAGTTGGCTACAGGCGTGGAGTGAGTTCCTAATTTTTGTGGTTTAGGTTTGATGTCAAGCGCAGCTGCTCACCCTAAAAACCTTTTCAGGAAAACCAAAGACCAAGCCATTGACCCTGTCGGGCCAGGCTCGAATATCAGAGTTTGTACAATTTGTCAGGAAGACTTACACACAGAAGTTGGAAGCAACCCGTGGTTACCTTCACCTCATTATAATACTAAAATCTCTGCCCAGGGAGGAGCACAAGCCTCATTTACATAACATGCAATTCATGTATAGGCATGTTTCCTTAAGATGCATTCGCGACCTTGTGCCCGACTCTACATACAATGTCAAGCCTCCTCTCTCTAAATGTTTTGAAATGCAAGCAAGTTTAGGAAGCTAATACATTTATTCTGTTGTTCATTCACACCATCCTGAGAGAAGGAAAGTTTTGAAAAATAGATGAGAGTAGTAATTATGGACTGTGGGGCGATTTCCTGGAGAGGTTAGGCTTGAATTGGGCACTTGAACGAGGAGGCCTGGAAACAGAAAGTTTTGGAGAGGAGAGGTACCCATTCCCGCCACAATCCAGTTCTTATCCCAGCCTCTGCAGACAAACTCCTCCCTCCCCAGTATCACCTGGGAGGTATCACTAGAGTGTGTCCCACTGGTAAGTAGGGTCCACAAATAGTGGTCTGCTGTTCTAGGATCCTCAGAAGCTCCCTAATGCCCCAGAGGGCCATGGAGCTTGTCAGGCACCCTCTGGCTAGGGCCTCCTAGGGACAGGGACCTCCCAAGTAAAGTCCTATTCTCCAGTCCAGCAGCAGGGTCTGCTTTCCCAGCTAGTCCAGCCAGCCCTTTCCAAATCCTTTCCAAGTGAATCCTGCTTGCCCTGCTTTGAACTGAGCTAAGAATCAAAATGACTCCTGTCTTTGGGCATCCTTGGACATAATCAAGACTCCAGCTCTAGGTCCACAGACCCTGGAGATCTGGTTAAACTTGGTGCAATCCCAATACCACAGCATTGTGAAAGTCCAGAGCCCCTCCCAAGATTTCCTCCTGTTCCTTTGGCCGGTTTTCTCTCTCTTTCTCTCTCTCTCTCTCTCTCTCTCTCCAGCCTCCCGGACCAGTCAGGAGTCCCACACAAATTCAGCAGCAGGCCTCACTTTGCTGGAGCCCCTCCCCAGTAAGCTACCCCTCGTTAGATGGCCCCAGGAAAGAAGGCAGGGCCAGTGCCTCCTTAGAAGGAGGAAGATATAATGGAGAGCCAGGTAGAGAAATGAAACCCTGCCCCTTCTACCCCCAGAGGAGTAGGCAGAAGACAGAGGGCAGGGCTCAGGCCAAACAAGCAGATAGCAATGTGCCATGAAATTCTCTCTTCGACAAAGAGATTGGAGGGAAACTTGAAATCAGAGATGATTGCACTCAGCTTTAGTAATTGTGGTGTATCCCAAACAGTGGAATATTACACAGCAATGAAAAAGAGCAAACCACCAATAAACACAATATGAGTGAATTTCATAACTATGATTTGGAGCGAAAGAGTCAGACCCAAAAGAGTACATACTGTATATGAAATTCAGGGGAATCCCAACAGTCATAGACATCAAACAGTGGTTACCTCTGGGTGATGGATATTCACTACAAGAGAACATGAAGGAAACTTCTGAGGAGATGAACACGCCCTTTATCTGCATCGGAGTGATGGCTACATGAGTATATACATGTCTGTTAAAAACTCATCAAGCTAGGGCCAACTGGGTGGCTCGGTCGGCTGAGCGTCCAACTCCGGGTTTCCACTCAGGTCCTGGTCTCAGGATCATGAGACTGAGCCTTCCATTGGGCTCTGTGCTCAGTGTAGAGTCAGCTTAGGATTCTCTCTCCCTCTGCCCCTCCCCCTCGTGCTCTCTCTCTAAAATAAATGAATAAATCTTAAAAAAAAAACTCATCAAGCTATAAGACGTGTACATTTTATTCTATATGTTATACCTTAATAGTTTTTTGTTTGTTTGTTTGTTTAAGTAGGCTCCACACCCAGTGTGCAGCCCAGCGCAGGACTTGAACTCACAACCCTGAGATCAAGACCTGAGCTGAGATCGAGAGTCGGGTGCTTAACTGACTGAGCCACCCAGGCGCCCCAGTTTTGTTTTGTTTTGTTTTAATAAGGACCTTGAGGTTTGGATGACTGAGGGTGTGGCAAAGCAGAGATAGTAATTTTATGCTGCTCCCTTGGGAACTGCATGTCTCTCAGGAAAAAGCCAGGGTTGTGCAGAGGGGGCTGACCTGCTAGGCTGCTTAGACCTGTCAGGCTATCCTCTGCTCCCTAGCATGGCATTTTTAAAATGGTCAAATGGGTATTGGGGAGGAGGTAGAGAAATCCCCCTGGGTGCAGAGGGCATTACAACCTTAGATGCTAACTTAGAGAACCAAATATGTATGCATGGGAATGCGGGACAAATTGCTCATAGACATTTCCACTGGCTAAGGGAGTACTGCTGGAAGACGGGCTTCCAAGTTTTATTCTCTGGACATTTTTGAGGTATTTTCCTATTTTCATCTCCTCTTCCCTTTTCTCATTCAGGCAGATCATCCATACCATGCAGCTCATCCACCCATCTCAGGGGACACATGACACAGGACAGTGACTAAAACTATGAGTCTCAGGGCACCTGGGTGGCTCAGTCGTTAAGCATCTGCCTTCAGCTCAGGTCGTGGTCCCAGGGTCCTGGGATCAAGCCCCGCATAGTGCTCCCTGCTCTGCAAGAAGCCTTGCTTCTCCCTCTCCCACTCCCCCTGCTTGTGTTCCCTCTCTCGCTGTGTCTCTCTCTAATAAATAAAATCTTTGGGGGAAAAAAAAAAAAACTATGAGTCTCTTTGGCTTGTGTGTTCTAAAAGCCTATCCTTTGCAGAAAGGATAAAGGAGGATTCAAAGTAAACTTTTTTTAATGTCTTCACCAGAGTTATTAAGGACTGTGGATTTCTTCCCAGCCAAAGAGAGTCCTGGTTTGGTCTGGAAGGATGGGCATCCCAGCAGCACAGCCAGGAAGCAGGGAGACCCCAAGAGAAAGGGCTATGGACAATGTCCAGGCAGGTGGACCACAGCAGCCCTGGGGAAGTTCTCCGGGTCTTCAAATGTGACCCCAAACCTTCAGCATGCCATCAGACCCACAGACCATACTAACCCCAGGTAGGAAGGCTCAGCAGTAACCCATGCACTTTCCAAATACCCAGGTGCACCCCAGAAAGTCTGAGGTTAAAGTTTCCCACCAGGCCAGCAAAAGGGCAGGATACAAAGTTACATTAAATTAAGTTACAGGAGTAAAGTTTTCTTACCTATAAACCTGAGTTTGTAGACTTTGATTCCAGCTACAATTCTGGGTACTTCTGCCTTAATTGAATCTGTTATGATTTGAATCTTCTCTAGGTTAGTGTTTTCCTTGCATAATCCTCATTAAGTGTTTGTTACCCTGTGTCCCTGGAGTGGAAACCTAGGAGGGAGGCAGTACTCAGCTGAGAGTGTTCCCACTGTGGCTTCCCTGTGACTCTGGTCTGACTACAGACATCCCACACCCCATCCTGAGGCTGAACCACAGTGGGACCTCTAGCTGCCTCCCTCCTGGCTGCTGGCCGCAGGACTGGTAGGATGCCTACTCACTTCCTTTCTTACCTAACTGCAGAACAGAATCCCTGCCAGCCTCTGGGGGAAGAGGAGACTTTTGCTCTCCAGAAATCCCCCGCCCTCCTGAGTGCAAGTTCGGAGCTTGTCTGCTTACATCTCACAGTGGCAGGGAGATGTCCTCCCAATCCTGCCTCGGAACACCAAAGTGGACGTTCTGAGTCAGAGAAGGGCCTCTGCTTCCCTTTTTCTAGCTGGAGTTCTCCCTATCACTTCCTGAAGAACATCTGTTCCCAAACTCATTTCTGACCCTGTAACCCTGTCACTGTCCAGCTTTAAAGAGCAAGAGGTGAGGTGGTTGGAAATGAAAAAGAAAACACTCACTGGCCATCCTTTATGTGTCCAGTGGGCTACACGTGTCACCTTAACCCTAATTTCCACCTTGCAGGCCAGGGATTATAGCCATATGAGACATAGGAGAAAACCAGGGGGAGCTCAGGGAGTTTGTTAACTTGCTTCAGCTCACACCACTGGCAAGTGAACAAGCCAGAATTCAAGTCTGTGTCTGACTCCAAACCCCCAAATGGGACCTGCCAGTGCCTGATCCACCCCTCCCCTCGGGCCCTGTGGGCTATCTTCCTAGAATCTGCACCCCCATCTCAGCGTCTAGGGGTCCCATGCCCCCACTGCCCAGTCTCTCTGATTGCCGATTTCCAAGGCCCCAACAGAGGAATCTAATTGGCCCAGCTCATCGTTTTCATCTAGGGCCACATAACTCCTGGCCAAGCCCTCTATTGCAACCTCGTGCAACTCTGCCTCAGGGTCTTCTTTGGCTGCAGCTTTTCCTACTGGAACTTCCTAGAATCACCTCCCAATAAACTACTTGCCCTCACATCCTTATTTCATGGCCACTTCTGGGGAATCCTGATCTAAGAAAGGTGTGAGAGGAAGGAAAGTCGAGAATGACTCCTGACTCCTAGGTTGCTGGCCTGACCAGTCAAGCTTCATTATTTTAGCGGAAGTGGCTACATGTATTGTGTGTTTGCCATGGGCCAAGCATTCTGCAGGGCCCATTACCCACAGTATGCCAATTAATTCTCCCCGCCACATTATGTCGTACCACCATACCCATCCCCATATCACCAATAAGGAAACACACTCGGAAGAGTAAAGCCATTTGCCCGGGGTCAGACAGCTAGAAAGTGGCAGAGCTGGTTTTCAAGGGGCAGGGGGTAGGAGAGGTAGAAAGGTCATGCTGCTTTGACATTTGGCTGCCCAAAATGTGTTACTCATAAGGATCCCTGCTTCCATGTGCCAGCCCCTCACTTCCAATGGGAAAGTTTCCATTTCCTAACAGTAGAGTAGAGACCCTTAATAGCCCTATTATTCACCTTCTCACTGATGGAGAAAGTGGATGCAAGAGGGGGGGAAAAGGTACAGAGCGCAGGAGAGAATAATCAAAATAATAAGAGCTATTTTGTACTGAGCTGACAATGTGCTGGGCACTGGTAAATTCTTTAGGTCATCCCATTTACACTTCCCACAAGCCTTGGGGGAAGGATTGTCTGAAGTTATGCCCATTTAACAGAAGTGGGGAAGGACGAGTTCTATAGAACAACAAAGAGCCAATGGACCCCCCCCACCCATGGACCGGGCTCCAGCCATTCCTCACTGTGACTCAGCTTCTGTGTGTTCCACTTCTTCTGATTTTTTTTTTTTTTCCCTAAGAAAACAGTTCCACGTCCTACTTTCTGAGCATTTCCTGCCTGGTCCCTGGAGAGAAATCAAGCCTCCTCAGGAGGTTTGAAGCAATCAAAGGACAGCTGTAGGACACCAAAGGGAGAGTCACGGCTGTCAGAGATTCCCCCTTGTTTTCGGAAGCGTGAACAGGGTTTGAAGAGAGATCATGGGGGTCTGAGTGTCTGCAGTGCTGAGGCTAGAAATCAGCCAGAGTCTGCGAGATGAGAGGGTGGTTTCTTGGCGGGAAGGTGGTGTGTGTTTATGTGGTGGTGGTGGCGCTTCTTCAGTATCAGTCATGTGGTGGTGTCAAAAATGTACATGTTACAACTTACATATCCTTTAAAAAAAAAAAGTTGTTCTCGTTATTTTCTGTAACTGATCACACTGGCATGGTGGAAGAAACACTTAAGCAATGACAATCAAGGGAAACCATTTCCCCTGAATAGAGCAGTTGTGCTTCAGGGAAATAGTCATGGCCAGTGTGAAGTTCAGACTCCTCATCAGGGCTGTTTTGTACCTCCCAAGACGGCTTCAGGATGCAGGGGGCACTGAAGCTGCCTTGTGGCCCTGGTTGCGGGTGAGGGACATGGTTCTCATCCTGCTGGCTTCGGTTGGTGTGCAATGGTGTGTGGCTCATCTCGCCTTGCCCCTGAACCCTCCTGACTGCCACAGTGCTACAGCTAGGGGAACCGGTGGTCTGTTCTCTGGGGGTGGTGGGGCCCGTGGTCCCTCCCTTGCTGCCTCAGCCCCATGCAGTCCTCATCGACCTAAGTCTCAGCATGTCCTCCACGTTTTTTAAGCCACCCATTTGGCCACCTCTGTGATGGGGTCATCGGGAACCTCACCAGAATATCAAAAACACTTGCTCCATTCCCCATCTCAGATAGTGCAAGCAGTTATGAGTTAGACCCTATCCACATCCACAAGGAGAACTGAAGGCCAGTGTTCTATCCTGGTACCCCTTCCTCCAATGTCCACCTCCGCTGATTCTCCATTTCTTCACGTGCTGCCTCACCCCACGCGGGTCCGGGCCCTGGTTCCTTCATTCCCCCAAAAGAACACTGATGTAAGTCTATTGGGTGTCAACAGATATTCACTGGAAATCTGGGCATAGGATGGGTTGGTTCTGAAGAAGATGTAGCATGAATGTAGCACAGAATAATTTAGATGAGTACTTGAACTAGGTTATTAGCCATAAAAATCCCTGCCTCAAAAATCCACTGGCCATTCTCTGACAGAAGGAATTCATCTCCCCCAGCCTGATTTTCTTCCCAAGACTGAGTGAATCAATAACCAGGTAAGAATTTAGCCCCGGGCCTGCCTTATTCTAAAGGCCCATGCTCCCCACCACTGCTCATCCTGGGAGAAAGGCTATGTTTCCACAGCTGGGAGGTGAACCCATCTTCAGAACAATTCCTCTGTGGCAGGCACGAACAATTCCCATGCTGCGAGGTCATCTGTGGAGCCAGGAGGTGTGAACCCTTGACAGCGGGGGAGGCTGCTCTCAGGGTCCCGACTGGTCTGAGGCCCCATCCTCCAGGACCTCTGCTCCTTCCCAAGTCAGCCTCTTCCCTGATGAGAGAGCCCCCACTGCCAACCCCAGTGCCAAGTCCCTCCGGTAAACAGTCACCTTGGGGCAGACCTCACTGTCTCCAGACCTCAGACCTGCAGACAGGCTCTCTCTCTCCCAAGCTGCAAACTTGAGACTCTCCCAGACCATCTCTCTGATCGACATGCACCCCTGGAAGACACCACTGTACCTTTTCCACCTTTACTAGGCAAGGGGCCAACCCCAGAGGGGCCATCAGTGTTTGCTGAACTAGGCCTGGTTCCAACCATTACAGTTTCTTCCCTCTTTCACGGTAAGGCGCCCAGCTGGTTGAAGGGATCTCAGTGACAGTGAGGTCACTTCACTTTGACCATTCCCTGAGCACCCGCTGCGTGCCAGGCATTCTACACAATGAGCTCATCTCCTCTCCCCCATCCCCTCAGTTCAGTAGCAGTCAGCCCATTTCACAGAGGAGAGAACCATCTAGCAAGATCATGGCAGTTCCTTGAGCTTCCATAGTGCAAGAAGCAGAAGCTGGAATTCGAACCAAAGCTTGAGCAATAACAAGGCCCCTGCTGTTTCCACTAGGAGACACCCTCAGTCAGGGGAGATAATGATCTACTCTCCTTTTCCGGGGATCAAATGTCACCCCTTTTGGGGGAAAGGCACGGAAGGCTGTATTCTCAGTGTCAACATGTGCTTCTAAAACCCACTTCCCTGATGGGGTGAAGGGTGTCGTGGGGGTTGGGGTGAGGCAGGTGCAGAGAGGAGCCCTTGGGTGAGTCAACCCACCTCAGAGAATAGCACGAAGAGGCCTGGTACTCTCACTGGACTGAGGGATAAAAGAGGCTCTAAGACTGGGGCTGGAAACTCCATGGGGATTGTCCCCCAACATCTGGGCACGACCTGCCAGATTACTCTCTATAAACAGATCAGAAAGGCACAGGATATAAAATGCTAAAGATACAAAAAATACGCAATGAAAAAGAAGTCTGCCTCCTACCCTGTCCCCCACGGCCCCCCATTATCCTTCCTAACCAGAAAGGAAAGTAACTGTTAGTAGTTTCTTATGAACCTCCAAATGAGCATCTAGGCATTTATAAGCATAGCTGAGTCTTTTTTTTTTTTTTACACATATGGGTAGCATACTACATAAGCCATTCTGTCCCTTGCTTCTTTTACTTAGTATGTCTTAGAGATCATTCCATTCCTGCATGTAGGAAGTTGCTTCACTCTTTTTAGCAGCTGCCTGACATTCTATTATATGGAAGTACCAGAATTAATAAGTCCCTTACTGATGGCCAATGAGATTGTCTCTAATCTTCATTATTATCAAACCATGAATATCTTGTACTTATCATGCCATACATGCGAGTATTTGTGTAAGATAAATCCCTAGATGTAGCATTGCTAGATAGAGCTTATTAAATACAATATGTGCTTTTAGGTGTTTAATAGATCTTGCCAAACTGCCCTTCCTCCATAAAGGTTATAGCAATGTGTCATCCCCTGCCAATGAAGGGCAGCACAAGGAGTGATTTCTATATGAAGAAAAGACTTTTAGCTGGAAGAGATGAGCTAAGGAGCAGGCAGGCAAGCCAGCGCCTCGCCCAGATATTTGTCCCAGGACAGCAAGTGACAAAAATGAGCCAGCACCACCAACAGGCTGCTCCCTGCACGCAAGCCACCCATTTCACAGATGAGAAAACATGCTCGGAGAGCTGACATGCCTCACCCAGGGTCATGGCCTGGAACCCCATCAGTCCAGGGCCCATTTCCCCAGCCCACGCATGCTTCCTTCCCTCTGGTCGCAGCTGTGGTCTCCTGTGTTGACTTGAACTACATAAGCCTTCCTATTGTGAGCTGAAAATAATTGGGCCATCCACATGGTTTGGGCTTCCACTTGTCATTTCATTCCCACCCACAGGAAACCAGGACCTGTTCCCACACATACCCACTCACCCAGCTGCTGTTTCCAGCCTACTTGGGGCCCACGGAGCCTTGATCTTCTACTTCTCTGGGGTGGACATTCATCTACCAGCCTAAGGAACTGAAAAACTCAACAGACCCTCTCCATGGTTCCTGCTTGGTGGTGGACAGCGAGGGCATGACGGAAGTGAGAGTCACACATGAGTCGAGGGTGGTATCATCAGTCACTCTGGAAATAGAAGCAAGCATGGTGAAAACAGTACTCCGCCTCTGTACTTAGAAAGAACCTTCACATCTATTAACTCATTTTACCTCCACATCTATTTACTCATTTTACCTCATATTTACTCATAGTTCTCTGGGTTCAGCAAGGCAGGGATTCTTACATTCATTCCTCCCATTTCAGAGATAAGGAAGAGGGGGTAGGACTTGCCTACTGCTCTGGAGGAGCAGAGACTAGAGGCAGACCCAGGCTTTCTGGTGTCTAATCTGGCCACAGACTATTCTGCCCCCATGATAAGCAACCTCCTGGCAGATGAAGCACCTGCAAAAACCATCCCTTATCTGCCCACATCCAGAACGAGTCACTGTGTCCCCTAGCAATGTGGTCTGGGACCCTGCAATGCATGGATATACATGAATTCCTTTCCCTGGATTCTCATCTTTGTTCCGGCTCCATAGATACATCCTTTTAAGGAGACTCTTGGGGTGTTTCTGATGGGCAGATTTGCACTATATCTAAGTGTCTGGACGGCCTGGGGAATATGACGGGTGCTCCACAAAGGTGCATTGCTCTGTTGGCTGAAAGGACAGATGGGTCGGTGGATGGATGGGTGAATGGGTGGATGGAGTATTGGTTGAATTTGTTTCTTTGATTATTTATGTTTTTATTTTTCTACACAGCATCCATTACCCCTTCCAAATATCACCTTGACATCCTCTCTCCCCTAGGACTAGGAATCCTTAGTAGACGGGGATGTGGATAGGAAGAATGGCTGGAGTATGTTTATTTCAGAAGTGGTACCCTGATGAGATTGTCAGGTAGCACCTGCTGCCCAAACACCCAGAGCTTTTCTGGTTTCTTACTACTCTTTTTCCAAGTCAGGCTCTCCAATGCTCTATCCATTCTACAAGCTACTCAATCGTACCCCCAGTATATTACCTTCCTGCTTACATGAGCCAAAGTTGTCTTCTGCACTTAACAATGACTTTTAAACGGCACAGTTGCAGAGATGAATGAGTGGATGAAGAGATGGGTGGATGGGTGGAGGAACGGAAGGAGATGAGAACGTGGAGGAGTAAAAGGGTAGAGGTGAGCATGTGGATAAATGCAGCACTGCCTGGGGAAGGACTTGATGAACTAAGTGTTGAGTCCCAGGCCTTGGAAGGATGGGAGAGGAGGCATGATGACCCTTCAACCTCGCCTGCAGGGGGAGTGATGTGAGCCGATTTTAGGGACAACAGGACACCTATCCCCAAATATCCTCCTTTAGTCTTGCATCTTTTGACTGAAAAGCCTTCAGAAATACTGTCATGCCTCCATTTCCTAGATTAGGAAACTGAGGCCCACAAAGGGAAAATGATTCCCTAAAATCGTACAACTAGGTTTTAGGCTGGGCTGGGACTAAAACTCGGGTCCTAATTCCCAGTCCCTTGCTGTTTTCACTGCCTCATGAAAGCTGCCTCTATGAGGAATGACTAAGGTGCAGAATTTCCAAATTCCATTTTGATGAAATTCCCCAAGGGGACTTCCTCACCCAGGCTGAAGGTCCTCAAAAATGTCAATGCCTCAGGAAGTTCTGAGGCCCCTACTGTAACCTGAATGTTCTGCAGACCTCTGTGCTGAGGGGGGTCGGTGGAGGGGTTTGGGGAAGCAGCATAGAGGAGAAGCAAGAGACTGGGGACCCCCATCCCTGAGAATGGATGCAGGGCAAGGAGGGGCTTCCCAAGGCCAGCTCAAAAGAGGGGCAGAATCCAGACCACAACCACAAGAGTCCTGTAAGATTCTGAAACTTGTGTCACTTCCTTTGTAAGCCTGTCTGTGAAACTCTTTGTAAAAGGGTCTGCATGCTGGCTGCGGGCACAGCCAGGAAGGGAAAAGGAGGGACCATATGTCACTCCACAGCCAAGCTTGGAGCGAGAGACAAATCCAGTGAAGGACAGAGCATGGAGGCCGAGTCTCTGAAGTCCGAGACACAGAGGGTGGGAAAGCTTAGGGCAGGCCTGAGTCATCACCGTTTTCTACATGTTTTCTTCCTAATAAGTGAAATAATGCCTAACGTGTCCAGCACGGTGCCTAACAGCTAATGGAAAACACGGTCAACTCCCCCACGGGCAACAGGATAGGTGTCCTGTTGCCCCTAAAATCGGTTCACCCGTCCCCATGATCCTTAACATGGAGCTGAGATGAACACCCCACTCAGGAGTGCGGGGGCGGGGAAGAAGACATGGAGTAGAGAAGCCCTGGAGGAAGAAAGGGAAGGAACTGTTATCCCTGCCTCTGTTTGTGCAGGGAATGGTGTTGGGCAGTCGACTGCCTTTTTAAAATTTTTTATTGTTATGTTAATCACCATACATTACATCATTAGTTTTTGATGTACTGTCCCATGATTCACTGTTTGTGTATAACACCCAGTGCTCCACGCAGAACATGCCCTCTTTAATACCCATCACCAGGCCAACCCATCCCCCCACCCCCCTCCCCTCTAGAACCCTCAGTTTGTTTTTCAGAGTCCATCATCTCTCATGGTTCGTCTCCCTCTCCGATTTCGCCCCCTTCATTCTTCCCCTCCTGCTATCTTCTTCTTTTTTTTTCTTAACATATATTGCATTATTTGTTTCAGAGGAGGGGGCGGTTATGTTCTGGAAGTAGGAGCAAAGAAAAGGGCTGCTTCTGGCAAACATGCTGGGGGAAACAAAAACAAAAAACAGACTCCAAAGTATCAGGAGGAGTGCATCTGAGATCGGCTGTCAACTCAGCAAATCTGTAAGAACGGATGCTTCTCCCCGGGCCCCACTCCCAGGGCTGCCCCATCCCCAAGGCATCTTGTGGCGGGCTCCTCCAGTAACCTGAGGCGGTGAGCGTATCAACAAACACACCACAGGCTGCAGAAAACAAGCGGGTGTACACAGCTGACTGTCCCGTGTGGTGAAGGTGAGAAGCGTGGGGGCAGGCCGAGCTGCAGCCTTCCAGCCCGAATGTGGTTGAAACTATAAAGCAGTTGTCACAGTTAGTCCCCCTGACCTGGTGAAATGCACAGGAGGTGCATGTGGGGGGTGCACGCAGAGGCGCAGGATAGAATGGCAGAGAAAGAACAAACCAGACCAAAAGGAAAGACAAGGTGCAGCAGAAAGAGTCCTATCCGGATAGGGGTTTGAATCCTGCCTCCAGCTGGGCAATTCCTCCATGTTGCTACCCCTTCAGACCCTCCAACAGCACTGCTAGAGCACCTACCCCAGGCAGGGCCCTGTGGACACAGGGGTGAGAGACCAGCTAGCTGGCTCCTGGGAGAAATACTTATATTTGTAAACGAGGACAGAGGAGGGACGCAGCCAGAGAGCAGCTCTCCAATTTGCAGGTGGAGAAAATCAAGGCTCCTCAGGAGGAACAGCTTTGCCTCAGGCTTCTCTTGGGGCCCAGACTGGCATTCCTAGAGAATGGAGGGACTTTCCCTGCTTTGGACATTTTTTTTTTTTTTTAAAGCAGCCAGAAAAAACAAAGCTGTTCCCCACACGATCGTGAGGGGAACTCCGGGTCTGAGCAAAGCTTTGGAACTCAGAGGGAATGAGGTTTCGCTTTCTTTGCCGGCCTTTGGTTTCCTAACATCACAGTGTGAGGCTGGGCAGGCAGCCAGCTGAGCTCAGGGAAGGAACGAAAGAGGAAAAGGGAGACTGGGCCAGGAGGGCAAGGGAGGGCCTGAGCTAGGCTGGAAAGAGTGTGTCTAGCTCTAGCGAGGAATGTACTCACATCCAGGAGGAGGGGGTGCTGATGACAACCAGCCCTGTGGACTCAAGAGGCCTGTCAATGAGCCTGCTGGGTCTGTGAACCTCATTGACACAAAATTACATGTGTCTATGTGGGCCTCCAAGTGTTTGTGGAAAGCGTTCACAGCTCTCGTCAGATTCTTCAAGGGCTCCATTGTCCAAAATGGGTTGGAAGCAATCTCTCACTTCACAGACAAAACTGAGGCCCAGAGAAGGTGAGCAATCTGCTCAGGTTGGCACTGATAAGTAACAGAGCCATGTGCTAACCTAGGAGTCCGACTCTAAAGAGCCCATGTACTTACTCAAGATGCTGTAAGAAGTTATTCAGATTAGGGGCACCTGGGTGACTCAGTCGTTAAGAGTCTGCCTTCGGCTCGGGTCATGATGCCAGGGTCCTGGGATCGAGCCCCGCATCGGGCTCCCTGCTCCGCGGGAAGCCTGTTCTCCCTCTCCCACTCCCTCTGCCTGTGTTCCCTCTCTTGCTGTGTCTCTCTGTCAAATAAATAAATAAAATCTTTTTTAAAAAAAAGTTATTCAGATTAAACCAGCATGAATTCAGCATCTATCGTGTCCAAGATTTTGGTGGAAAGCAGGGGGAGAATACAAAAAGCAACTGGAAAAGAAAAACCATAGGACATTGTTATTTTTTCCAGGTAGTTAAGACAAGACCAGTGCAAAGGTGACTCACAATGAAGCATATTTTTACTTGTTACCGTCCAGTTCTCCGCCCACCACATGCACACACACACACAAGCGCATGCTCCAGGGGGCAGGTGGTTGACTTGCTCACCATGGCATCCGCAGCACCTACAACAGTACCTGGCTCACAGCAATTCACAGGAATAGTTTGCAGGTGAACAAGGACTGAGTGGGTGTAGACCAAACGCACTGGCGGGAGGTGGGGGAAGGGCAGAGAGGGCTTCTTGATGTTCGTACCTCACCTTACAGTCCCCTAAGCACGTCCACAGTCATTACTCTCCTTGATTCTTTCAACCATCCGTGCGTGGGTCACACAGACAGGCATCCCTCATTTTCAGGGACATAAAACGCTGGGTGAATCATAAGGATAGTTGTCATTCATCGAACCTGCACTTTGATTTCCTCATGGAATCAGTACCTTAAAACCAGAGAATATACTGATTCCATGAGTCCGGACCGGATTTTGCACAGGAGGTAATGAGGGGTAGAAATGGAATTACAGTTAGGGTCTACCCTCTCTCTGGTTCCCAAAATCCACTGGAATCACCAAAAGGGACGAAATATACTCCTGTTGCCTATACTCGTTGCCTACTCCTGCTCAGCAACACCACCATCCTACCTACACCCCATTCCCACTACCGCCTACACACACACACACACACACACACACACACACACACACACACACAGCAGAAAGGGTTTAAGGATGAGGATCATGTTGGTCCATCTCACTTCTTACCTCAGCTAGTGTCCCAACTCAGCATATTTGGTATCTAGGAAAATACTTTGCTTTCTTCCTCAAAGAGGGAAACTGAGATCAGAGAAAGGAAACAGAAATAGAGCTCACATGGACAAACTGAATCTTAGCAGAAGTTTCAGGATTTCTCTAGAAATGATGCGGTGTGGTAGGAAGTCTATGAACCCAGACAGACTTGGGTTCAAGGTCGAGCTCTACCACTGTGGGCTATGCGACCTCAGCAAGTCGCTTACCCTACACCTTAACCGACCCGTCTGCTTAAAAACAAACACTTTTTGTGATAAAGCTCACTAATCCATATTAATTGGCAGTCTGATCTAGACTGCTGAAAAGCCTAAGTAGAGAATATCCCTAAAGGGACTGCCATTATAATAACATGATAACAATAGCTAACGTTATTAAGTACTTAACATGCATTAGGCACACGAACACATTCATAGGAACTTAACTGTCTCAACAGCTGTGGGGAGGACCATTATTATTACCCCTGATTTAGAGATGAGGGAACTAAAGCCAGAGAGATTAAGTATCTGGCCAAAGGCTGTCTAATAAACAGGAAAAACACCAAAGCCCCTGCTCTTGGCCACCAGGCTACACGGCCTCCCACATGTTTGGTAACTAAGGGGACTGACTGTGTGAGGGGAACAATTAAAACAGGCAGACCATTTTTGTGTGGATAGGTGAATGTTTCAAAAGTGCTTCCATGTGTTTCTTTAAATGAGATGGCCATGGTTTTCAAAATTGCGTTTCTATTGTAAATGGGTGAATGAGTCATGAGGCAGGGAGGAGAGTCTTCCAAGGACAGGCTTAGAACAGCCACCGGCACCTAGACAGGACACAGTGACGGCTAACTGCCTGACTGATGTGACTCAGTGGAAAAGACTTGAGCCTGGTCATCAGAAGCACTTCGGTTCAATCCCACTGATCAGCCACATGACTCTGAGGATCTTAATGACCTCTTCTGTGAAATAAGAATAACCACCCTTCCTCAAAGTCCCTGTGAGGAGAAACGAGAGGTCTTCCCATTCTAGGTCATTCAGTCACCCTCAGCCCCCAAGTTACGTTTGTCACAAGAGCTAGCAAGAAAATATTCGTGGTAGAAGATTTTTTTAAAGTTACTCTTCTTTTTAAATGTGTTTGCTCTTGTCACTGTCCATAGACAATTTTCTCTTAGATAATTCAGATTTCAGCCTCAGTCCAGCCCAGCCCAGGCCAAACTGTCACTATTCTGAATTATCCGAATTGGAATGGATGAAGAGGGCGCCTGGGTGGCTCAGTTGGTTAGGCATCTGCCTTCGGCTCAGGTCATGACCCAGGGTCCTGGGATGGAGCCCCGCCTCGGGCTCCCTGCTCTGCGAGGAGTCTGCTTCTCCCTCTGCCCCCTCTCCCCCCTCCCCCCTAGCTCATGCTCGCTTGCTCTCTCAAAAATAAATAAATAAATCTTTAACAACAACAACAACAAAAGGAATGGATGAAGATTTACTGAACCCAAGTCATTGGAATGGAGTAAGGAACTTGTCTCTAATCAAGACCCCACATGGGTTCAGTTCACGGATGTCCCCAACCACGAACATTTTCATGGTAGGTAGTACTGAGTGGACAGGGCACTGAAGCAGGAACCAGGGCACCCAGGTTCTGATCCCATCGTTCATTTGCTGTGTGTTCTTAGCAAGTCATTTCTGCTCTCTGGGCCTCAGTTTCCTCCTCTGCAATTGAAGGACATGGAAGAAATGATTCCTAGGGTCCTCTGCAGCTTTCAAATTCTGTAACTTTTGTATCCAAGAAGATTTGAGAAAGGAGAGGGGATCCCAGCGTTTACTGAATTTCCTCATCTGTAAAATGGGGGGGGGATGAACATAATAACAGTAAATGACTTGGCTTGTAAAACCTTTAGAATAGTGGGGCGCCTGGGTGGCTCAGGTGGTTAAGCAACTGCCTTCGGCTCAGGTCATGATCCTGGAGTCCCGGGATCAAGTCCCACGTTGGGCTCCCTGCTCAGCAGGGAGTCTGCTTCTCCCTCTGACCCTCTTTCCTCTCGTGCTGTCTCTCATTCTCTCTCTCTCAAATAAATAAATAAAATCTTAAAAAAAAAAAAAACCTTTAGAATAGTGGTTGGTACCATCGGGTGGGTGTTCTCACCTCCTTTGGGGGCTATATGTCAGAGAACCCTCCCTTCCATGGATGAGAGGGGAAATACAGATCTGTAATGCACGAGCAAGAACATTGAAAGCAACCAAATAAACACTGGGTTTATTTCTAATCCATCCTAACTGCCCTCCTCTGCCCCCAGGGAAGCAGCATCCTGACCTCTCATGAGCACCCCTGCCCCAGAAGACGAAGTTGAAGATGCCATCAGAGGAGGAGGTTTTCCACCACCAGTGCCTATATTAGCTCTTCTGGAGGGCAAAGAAGGAACCAATGAGCTCACTCTGGACCAGAGGCGGTGAGGAGGAGAGAGAGAGAGAAAGAGACTCAAATTTCCGGAGGCTATTTCAGTTTTCTTTTCCGTTTTGTGCAATTTCACTTATGATATCAAGCAGTCCGTGGCTGCTGTTTTGGAAACTCCCCTTGGGGGGCGCCCCTGCTATTGGCCTGACTATAAAGGGCCAGCCTCTCGGCAGCAGAGGATCCCTGCAGAGGATCCCAAGACAGCAGGTGGCTCTCCCGGAGCCTCCACCCGCAGGTACCATGAAGGTCTCCGCAGCTACCTTTGCAATCCTCCTGGCCACCGTCGCCATCTGCGCTCCTGCCTCTGCCTCCCCATGTAAGTCAGGTGCTGACCACCGCCGCCTGGGGCCAGACCCTCACACTGGCCCAGACTTTGCCCTCCTTTCCAGCTGCAGCATTTATGCTGTCGGAACCCAGTGATTTATATTTCTAGATATTGCTTTACCCAGATGTCCAGCTGTCCCTGGAGCCACTTCATGGCAGGGACCCTCTCTGCTCAAGTTTTCTGTCCTCAAGATGTACACCCAAGCCCTCCAGGTCCTGAGTGAGGACTGATGCTGGGGATATTAGCAGGCAGAGGCAGCCTTGAACTGACCTTGAAACACAGCTAACTTATGCCTATCACCAGTAGGGTTCCTAAGAAACTTCTAAGTTTGGGACAGTCATATTCTCCCCATTTCATAGATGGAAGAAGTGGGGCTTGGGAGAGGATTTTAATTTTTTTTATTTTAATTTTTCTTAAGATATATTTGGGAGAGAGAGAGAGAGAGAGTGGGGGGGGGGTGGAGAGAGAGAGGGAAAGAGAAAATCTCCAGCCGACTCCCACTGAGCAAGGAGCCTGACTCAGGGCTCGATCCCACCACCCGGAGATCATGACCTGAGCTGAAATCCACAGTGGGACGCTTAACCAACTGAGCCACCCAGGTGCCCTGGGAGAGGATTTTTAAAAGCCTAGTGTGTATCAAGTATTATGCTGACTGCTCTGCATGTACCATGTCAATTAATACTTGCCACTACTCTTAGAGTTGCTGAGCTTGACTTAACAGAGCAGAGTTAAGTAACTTGCCGGAGGTCACACAGGGAGTATAGGGACACTGGTGTTCAAACTCAGTTCTATCTGGCTTTTAACACTCCTACTTTACTGGGAAGTGGCAACTGACACTTTCCAGGGTCATCCTGAATTAACTGAGCAACAAAGAGTCCTTCTCTGTTCAGAGCCCTTATCATGCCTCAGCCAGAGTCTCCCAGGATGCAATACACATCTTCAGGCCCCTCTTGAGGGTTGAGGCTGAGCCATGAAGTCTGAGTTTTGGAAGCCTCCCCCAACCCACTGTAGGTCTCAAAGAAACAAAGTTCTGAATCCATTGAGGATTCCGGGAGGGCAAGAATAAGGGCAAGGGGCCCAAGACGAGCTAGGAGGAAGCCCAGAATATCCGTAGAGCCAAAGGCAAAGGGTTATGGTATAGAGGGAAGGATACAAGCAAGACTCGAGGATTAGATGAAGGATTGCAGAGATCGTCTCAATCCTCTGTTGGAATCCCCCACTCTGCTACTGTGTGTCCACGGCCAAGTGACTTTACCTCTCTGAGCTTCAGTTTCAGCTAAAGGAGGATAAGCGTCTATCCAAGGTAACGTACGCAGCACAATACCCCGTGTGCAATAGCAATGAATACGGGGGTCTCCTGGTTTTCTCCTCGGACACCACACCCTGCTGCTTTGCCTACATCTCCCGCCGACTGCCCTTCACCCACATCCAGCAGTATTTCTACACCAGCAGCAAGTGCTCCATGCCAGCCGTCCTGTGAGTCCCAGCCCTGTGGACCTTCTAATGGGGGCAGGGGGAGTGAGGAAGGGACACCTCTTGTCCCAGAGCCAGCCCCCCACAGGAGCCCTCTAAGAGGGCACCCTATCCACTCCTACCCATCTTCCAGCTGCTCAATTAGCCATAGTCCCTCCTTCTGTAGCTTCAGACCCCCCCCACCTGCTATCACGTAGATTAGACAGGGGCTCCCGGGGCAGTTCTCCCCACTCAGTCAAACTGGGTCAGGTCTCTGATCTTTACGAGTATGACTTTTACTGTAACGTGACCTACAATGCTCCTGCATGGAGAAAAGATCAACACAGTCATCTCTCTCCAACTAAGAACCCCACATTCCCCCATATCCCACACCCAATTGAATCCACTTACAACCTCAGAGGATCTAAGGGGAAGAGGTCAGAGGCCAGAGCCCTAGTTATAGTCAAGTGTATTTAAAAGAAAATTATCAAGTGGTGAAGAAATAATGACATGAGATTCTCCTTTAAATATGTGAACTAATATATTTGAAAAAATTAAGTCTACTACCTAGAAAGTGCCTACTGTGTATCAAATGTCTTACATGGATTACCCCTAAATTTCATCATAACAACCCTTACAGGTATGCATAATTCTCTTCATGTTTCAGATAATGAACCTGAGACCCAGAGAGGTTTGGTGACTTGCCCAAGGATGCACAGTAAGCGAGGGATAGAGCCTGTCTTTGGGGCTTCCTCTTTCTACTACAGAAAGGTCAACAATGATGGTTGAAATTTAAGATGATAGAGACTTAAAGAATGAAAATGTGGTAATCATGAAGTTTCCTATATAACGAAGTTTTTTTAATTTTTTTAAAGATTTTATTTATTTGTGAGAGAGAGAGAGAGAGAGCACAAGCAGGGGGAGCAGCAGGCAGAGAGAGAAGCAGGGTCCCCACTGAGCAAGGAGCCCGATGCGGCGCTCGATCCCAGGACCCTGGGATCGTGACCTGAGCCGAAGGCAGACACCTAACCAACTGAGCCACGCAGGCATCCTTTGAAGTTTTTTTTAATCCAGAAATTCCTGTGACACTTGCAAAGCTATAGGTATTCAGAATTACCTTTTGTTCTGGTGAGTCCTTCAAAGTATAGTAATATTTAGCACTACTAATTTTATCTCTGAAAACAAATATTTTTCAAAAGAAAAAAATCCTTCTCTGAGCACCTGTTATGGGCAGGCAGAGATGAATAAACCACAATCCCTGCCCTCATGGGACTCACAGTCTGATACAAGGAAAAGACAGATGCAGAATGACTGGAGTAACACTGCCTAAAAAAAAATTACAAAAGGAGAGAGGGAGCACATCCAGCCTCGGGGGTGAGGGGAAGTTGGCTGCAAAAGGTGTTTGAGAAAAGCCTGAGGGACTGGGTACACTAGGCAGAGCGAATGTCACCAGGACTCTCCTTTGGTTGATGCAGCGTCCCCATGTAGAAAAGCAATGAGGGCCTCAAGTATCAGCACAATGAAAAAAAAGCGTTAGAGCGAGTGAGATGAGCTGGCACCGGGAAAGCCTAGAAAGATCAGACCCAGTTAAGAGGCTGGTACAGTTATCTATGTGAGCAGTTTTGAGGCTAAACGACCTGAAGGGGAAGGGAAGGAGAGATGGGGTAGGAAAAAGTCACAGGTGGAGTCAGCAAGCCCTGGCAGGTGAGGTGAGGTCAGGAGCAAGGACGAGAGGGGGGTTAAATGACTTAGGTTTCTACACAGACGGCTGGAGAAGTACAGACACCCCCCCCCCCCACCTCCGCCCCGCAAGTCTCAAGGAAGAGCTGTTTAAAGAGGAAAGAGCCAAAGTGCCAGCACGAAAACCCTGTGGCAATGTCCAGCAGGGAGCGTGAGAAGAGGTGTTGGTAGCTAGAAAAGAGCGTTGGGGCTAGAGACAGGACATTCTTTTATAGGACGAAAGGGTCTTCTGAGATGAGAGTGGCAATCTTTAGCAGAGTCTTGGTGAACAATGGCCCCAGAGCTAGTCAACCTTGGTTCGAATTGGCAGTGGCAGGAGCTTGGACCCAGCAGTTAACCTCTCTGAGCCTCCATTTCTTCATCTGCGAAGTGGAGTGAAAAAGAAGTACTTCCCTCACTGGCTCAAAGGGAGAACAAGGAAATGAAAAACGAAATTGGAATATATCCTGGCACACAGTTGGTGCCTGATAAGTGTTAACTTCTCCTCCTCCTCCTTCTCCAAATGTACTATTATATACACAGAAGTGACAAGTAAAACTTGATGAGTGAATGCAGTTCATTCACTACCTCATTCAATAAACACCCATTAAGCCCCCGCACTGTGCCAGACCGAGGGCCAGAGACTTGGGAGAAAAACAGAAAAGGGCAGCAATTCTGAGAACACCTGCTCTCAAGGGGCAGGCGGAGGAGATTGCTCCCAAGAGAACAGGCAGGAAGAGAGGCAGGAGGGGAGTCAGGCAAGTAGGGGGTCCCCAAAATGGGGGCAGGGAGAGAAGCTTAGCTTAGCCAGGAGGGGTTTTTCCTCAGTCTCACGTTCTTCAGGAGGAAATGGAGGCCTGAGAAACCCTCACTCTAGATATTCGTTTCCTGCCCTTTTGGTTTCCTGGCCACAGGCTGAGGGGGGCCGAGGAGAGAGGATATCAAGTCTGTAGGATTTCCTGTCTGCCTCGTGGCTGAACAAGGACAGGGGCTTGGTCTGAAGCTCCCTCACCACCCCAAATAAGCAAACAAACACTAGGAGGCATGAGAGCCCAGAATACTCCATCTGCTCCCTTTCTCTCCTCTGCACACTAGAATGGAAGAAAGAGACATGGTCAAGTGGCTCTGAGTTTCAGAAAAGGGGAGGCAGCTTCTTCGAGAGCAAATACTATCCAGGATAGAACCTGAAAAGAAACCGAGAAACCCTCATTCTCACCAGACGACCTAAGTCCTCACTTTGTCTGAAAAACTTTAGGCTCATAAAGGTGCAGGAAAACATCCTAAAGAAGCTGAAAGGAGATAGGTCCAAGTAGACAGGGCTGGCCCAAAAGGAACATGTTAATGCACAGCACCGCTCACTACACCCACGGTCTCCCCCAGATAGAGCCAGTCTCCTAGCAAACAGGCGAGGCAGGCAGCTGGACTGAGGCCGTGCCCTGCAGGCTTTTATACCTCCAGTGCCTACCATCAACACCTGTGGAAATAAGGCCTCTCCCTCCCAGAGGCCTCCACGTTCTGGCGGGGTTCATTGGTAGAAGTGCTTTGACAACAGCTATACCTCGGGGCCTTCGACCTCGCTGGGCACTGATACCCAGTACCAGGACCTTTGTCATGTGGCTCTGATCCCTCCCAAAGAAGAATCCCATAACATCCCAATAACAATACGTGTGTGGTATTTTCCATACCTCCATAATACTATCTCATTTGAGTCTCACAACAACGGTGCAAAGTAGGAATTATTTCTATCTCTATTTTAGAGGTAAACAAATTAGATTCAGAGGCCTGAAGTGATTGGCCAGGGTGAATCCACTAACGAGTAGTGAAATCAAGACTCAAGTTCACGTCCTTCTGTCACTGATGCACACATGCATAGATGTATTCATTTGTTGAGGGTCTACCCTGTGCCAGGCACTGTATGATCTAAAGCCAAATCGTGCCTTTGTTTATTTTTTTGTTTTGTTTTGTTTTTTTACCACTTCTTATCTCTCACTTAGTCAACCGTGACTCAGTTCCTAGAAGACGCCTCTTTTTCTCTGTACCTTGAGCACCCAGCATAGAGTCTGAAACCGAGATGCGCTGAGGAAAGCTAGTGGTTGACCAGCGCGATCCTAGACTCCTCAGGGTCCATGTGCCCTTAGCTCTCCAGGTTGCATGGGTTTGTGTGGGGGTTAACATGCACACAGATCTGCTTTTGGTTTGGAGCCCTATGACCCAACAGAAGAGGAGAACAGCCTTTTCCTTAAAAGCTACAAATCCAACCTTATGGAGCTCCAAGAATGCCCCACCCCAGTACCATCGTCTTCATGCCGTTGTGGCTCAGTCCGCCTCATCCCCCAAACTGGCTGGTCTGGGTGCTGACCAGGTCTCATCCTGTCCTCTTCTCTGTAGGAGAAGCACCCAGAGGCACTGCCAGGTGTGTGCCAACCCACAGAAGAAATGGGTGCGGGACCACATCAACTCTTTGGAGATGAGTTAGGATGGAGGGCGTCTTGAACCTGAACTCATGCAAACTTCCCTAGTGCTTCTTGTTCTTGTCCTAACCAGCTTGGGAGACTCCCCACAAACCCGTGCTTCCGCTCCCTCCTGGGAGGGCACAGATTCCACCAGCCAGCAGCAGCTATAAAAGCCTCCTCCGCCTAAAGCTCCCAAGGCTCCTGAGGCTCTGCCTTGTGCACACAGTCTCTCGGCTCTGAGCTTCATTTAGGCCCCTTGGCTTCTTGGCCCCGGCTCTGCAATCAGAAAGGAAGTCGGCTTGCCTCTGGAGGCGAAGAAGGGAGGAAGACTGGGCTCCTTCGGTAAAGTCCTGCAGCCACAGCTCCTCTCTCAGCCCCTCACTGGAAGGGCTGACTGGCAAAATGTGAGAAATCAGCTTCCCGTTAAAATTCTCCATGCAGTTACCAAGCTGGATCCTGGTTTGACTGCCTCCTCGGGAACTCTCCTTCCTCGTGAGCATTAAGCAATTCGCTACATATTGAATTTAACTGTCCTGTCTTTTTTAGTGTTCGTTAGCAGACTTTTTTTGTGTGACTTCAAGTATTTTATTAGGAGTTCATATAAAATCTTTGTAGAATGTTCCCTAAGTTTGGATTTGCCTGGTTGTTTCCTTATAATTGGATTCGGGTTAAACATTTCTGGCAGGGACACCACATGGGTGACACTGGGTTTCTCAGTGCAGCACATCAGGGTACATGTTGGTTTACTGGTGATGTTGAGTCTGATGGCCTGACGGTCCAGATTTTCTTGCCACAGCGAGCTCGCTGATGTGTGACAGGCACTATGTCAGGCATGGGAGGTTGGCGGGTAGAGAGATGAATGAGCCACAAGCCACAATCTTTAACTTTAGGCAGATTAAACATATGATAAACACCTAAAGGGAAGCAACGGTTCAAAAAGCTGTGGTCACACTGGGAGTGGGAGGGGCGGGGGGGATGACACCACTGAAGGAGGTGAGGCAGGGTGCCTGGGGGAGAAAAGAGATGTCAGAGATGAGACAGCATTTAAATGAGGTTTGGAAGATTGGAGAAACAGTTTAGCAGGTAGGAAAGGCCTGACAGGTGGAGGGAACAGCATATGTAAAAGTAGGAGGTACGGAAGGCAGCTCCCTCACCACACAGGGAAGAGCTCAGTCTCTTGCAGCCAGGCAGGGACGTGTGTGTACAAACGGGGTTTTCCCGCTCCTGCCATTTTCCTGATGACTAATCCTAAGAACCATCCCTGCCCCTCCCATGGGCTGATGTGCGCTTGACAGTTCACCAAATGCTTTGACTTTCTTTCCCGTGCATGCCTCACCACAGCCCCTCTGGCTCCCAGACAGGCATGACTTTCCCACTTTTCAGATGAGGAAACGGAAGCTCCCGGAGGTCAGGTGACTAGCTCAAGGCCACAGGCCAGGAGACCCCAGGGGTGGGGGCTGGGGGGGCGGGGCTCAAGAATGGAACTGGAGTCTTCCATTTACCTAGGAGATCTGGTTGCTCAACACTCAGAAGATTCTACCCGCAGAAGCCCCAGTCCCTCACCAGTTCCCCTTGTGCCACAGAGGACAGGTCTCTCCCAGCTGTGCCCCCACGCTCCCAACAGCCCTGCATGGCCCCACCTAGGTTCCCTCTGGCCTCACCAGAAGAAGAGGAGGATGGCCTATGAAAAATCAACTGATATCTTTGACATCTCCAGGTCCATGTTCAAGTACCCATGGCTGGAATACCCAGAAAGGACCAAAGGTGAGGCTGGAACAGACAGGAACAAAGTCAAGGGTGGGGCCTGAAAAGAAAAGCTCCCTGGCTCCCTTTCCCAAGACAGGGGTCTGGTGAGTGCAGCAAACCCACAGGAAGGGTCAGGGCAGGCCACTGGACACTTGGTGCCTCCCCAAGGCCTTCAAGATAAGTCTCCACGACCCGCAAAGATGGGACATCTGTCTCTCTAGCTTCCGCTCCCACATCTGCACCCTGCTCTCTACCCAACTCCCCACCTCCCGGTCTTTGAAAGAAGTCATTCCTCGTGTCTAGCGCTCTTCCCCCTTATCTATCGGGCTAACCCCAACGTGGATTAAAGACTGAGCCTCTGGGAAACCTTCCCTGATCCTCCCAGCCAGGTTAGGGGCCTCATTTGTACCACCTGTGCCCGTATCCTCACATTTGTCTCCCTTTGTTAATCACTAGTAAACAATTCTGTCTCACCAGCTAGATCCGTGGTTCTCAGAGTGCGGTCCCAGGATGAACAGCATCAGTATCTTGTTAGAAAGGCAAATCCCCAGCCCCCACCCCAGATCTGCTGAATCTATACTCAGGATGAGTGCCAGAAATTGGTTTTAAGAAGCTCTCCAGGGGAATGTATGGTGATTAACATAACAAAAAAAAAAAAAAGGAAGCTCTCCAGGTGATCCTACAACACACTCAAGTCTGAGAACCACTGAACGAGACCACTGGTTTTCACCATCAGCTGCACATTAGAATCCTCTGGGGAGCTTTCTGAAAGGCCTAGGCCCTATCCCCAGAGCATCAGATTCAATTAGTCTGATGTAGGGCCAAGGCAGGTTAAAAGTTCCCCCAAATAATTCTAACATGCAGCATTCACTAAATGCTGAATAAATGAATGCCTGACTGGATGATTCTTAGCCCACCATTTGTACCACAGAACTCAGAAAAGTCACGGCTCCTGTTCACCTGCCCTTGTCCTGCTACCAGGTAAGACCCCTAACTTTTGCCCCTCCCCGCCCCGGAAGCTTTGTTAAAATGGGAGGGGCAGCAGACTGCCCCTTTCCTCTAAGGCCAGGTCACAGAACCCTTACACTCATCCTTGGGATTGCCACTAGTTCTGTGTGACCTTGGACAAGTCACTTGCCCCCCGCCCCCGGGGCCTCAGGAGCTTCCTCAGTCACAGGCCAACCCCTGTCCCGCTCCATTCGTGGAGATGCTATGAGCTACTATCTGTAAGGCCTGGGCTTAACGTAGGCAGTGCTTAATAAGGAGTCATTTTTATTCATTAATGCGGGGATCCTCATAGTTAGAGTTGCCAGATAGAATACTGGATGCCCAACTAAATTTGAATTTCAGATAAGTAACTTCTTGTATAAATATGTCCCAAATATGGTATCCAATACCTAAAATCTAAATTTACCTGGGCGTCCTGTTTTGTTTTTTTTTTATTTGCTTGGTTCTCACTAAATCATTGACATCCCTACTCATTACGAGTCAATACTCCACTTTCTGAAATCATGGCAGTCATCTGACAACCTTTACTATGATCTTCTCCATCACCACAGGGAAAAACACTGGCTGGAGCCCCTCTTGTTGCTCAGAGAACTGACTCTGACAAAGGCTGGGGCAGAGATAGGAGGGAATTCTAGCCAAATCTGCGGAGAAAGTCCCCTGACCCACCCACCACCCTCCACTACAATCACAGCTGCAGTTTCACGACCGTCTAAGAGATAGGTTGTTTAAGGAAATTCTGCTTTTCCAACTAAACTGTGAAGTTCCACGAAGGGCAGGGATGATAACTGCCTCCCCAGCACCTAGCACAGTGCTTGGCACTTAGCAGGTGCTCGGTGAGTATCTGCTGCATGCCTGAATGAATAGCCTGTCTTTCCCCTCTTCACATCTCCCTCACCCCTTGCCTTTTCTTTTCTTTTTTTTAAGATTGATTTATTTTGTCAGAGAGAGAGAGAGAGAGAGAGCACAAGCAGGGGGAGCGGCAGGCAGAGAGAGAAGCAGGGTCCCCACTGAGCAAGGAGCCCGATGCGGGACTCGATCCCAGGACCCTGGGATCATGACTGAGTCGAAGGCAGACGCGTAACCGACAGAGCCACCCAGAGCCTTTTCAAAGTGCTTCGAAATCCTCAAATAACCAGTGTACTCGGATTGGCTTACAGATCAACAAGGGCTTCACAATCTTGATCTCATTTGTTCTTCGCAACAAGGGCTACAGAAAAAACAAGGATTATTAGCTCCATTCTGCAGATGAGAAGACTGAGATCTTGGTGGGTGAAGTCACTTGCCCAAGTCACACAATGGGTAGGAGGTCTCTGACTCTAGCTGAGAGACTAAAGGGCATCCCTCTCACCTAGTCCCTTCTTATCCTGGTCTTTTTCCTGGCTGAGGAATATGCCCTCCCACTGCTGTGCCATTCACACCCCCCAGATGCCAAAGGAAGAGTTTCCCCCAAGCCCAGAGTGCTGGAGGCAGCACCCGAGCAAGCCACATTCAGTGCCTTACTGCTACTTCAAGAAGCCTGAGATCTACACACACTGGCACACTCTGTATGATCAGCGACAAGAACGGGATGCCCAGAAAATGTTGTGGAAAATGAGAGATCACCCCAGGTGTGCTTTGCTCCTCCCTATTCTCCACACCCTTCATACCTTCTAGGAAAGAGAGGAAGGAGAAGGAAGGAGTGGGGTAGGGGGTGGGGCAAATCCAGCTTACAGATCCCAGAGAGGAGCCTGGGGTAGGAGGCGGGGCATCTGTCTTCCTCTGGTCCCATCTCTGAGCTGGGCTGAGGACCAAGGGCAGAGGAAGGTTTGTGAAGTACGAGGGAGGGAACAAGGGGACCAAGGCTGCCTGTGCAATTTCTCACATAGGCAACTCAAAGAGGGCACGCCCATCCAAAAATTCCATCTCCCTATGAGCAAGTTGACTATAAAATCTCGGATGGCGTCCAAGCCCTCAGACCCTACTGGGAACCCCCTGAAGTGGCAAAGATTAAAGGTCAGGGACCACGGTGGGAGGGAGACTGGGGAGACTCCCTTTCTGTGGGTGCCCTTACCTTGGGCTCACATTATCCTTCAGCCCTCAGTCCCTGCCTACAAAATGGAGGGAGGAAAGGAAAAGGGATTGGATGAGCTCCTCTCTGTTTGAAGTTCTACAACTGTATTTATCCCTTTCTTCCTCTCCACTGGCTCCCTTGGATGGGCAGGAACTCACCAAAAGCCTAGAATCTCCCAGAGAGCATGAGCAGTTCTATGCAGCACAGGTGAGAGACAGCAAGGGTGGTGGAGCATGGCCACAGGTAGGAGTTGGCTGAGCTGGGGAGCAGAAAGATGCTTGGGGTGGGGGAGGTGCATTCCAAGACAAAACTCCAGCTGTGTCCAGAGGCTGAAACTCATGGGGGTGGTATCTGAGCTCTCTTCCCTTTCTTCCACCCCCTGTTCTTGCAGGCTCTGGGATGCCTGGGTGTCAGTGACAAGTTTGTCATAGAGGCACTACGGCAGGTGGTGAGTCTAGGGCTGCATGGAGCTCATGAGAGGAGGAAACGGGGTCTGAGGTATGTGGAGCATGGGCACAGGGGCACAGACAAGGCTCGCCAAGGTGCAAGGATGCTGGGTCAGATGCAGTGAGGAGAGAGCTGCCAGTGTGCAGCATGCCCCATCTCATGCCCTTGGCTTTCTTGAAGGGCAGCTTGGTGGGGCTGGGGGAATCTGAAGTTGCCCTCTGTTGAACAGAAAAGATCCTCAACTGAAAAGCAGAAAAGAACTGGGACTGAGTTCATTCTCTACCTTAACTGAATCAATGCCCCGTGCTTATAGGCCAACTTATAATGGGGAACATGCGTTCTTATCCATATCCTCATTTAAATCTTACAAACTGGGAATAGACATTTGTGTCTGTATTTTTCTAATGATAAAATGGAAGCTCTGTGGGGCGCCTGGGTGGCTCAGTTGTTAAGCATCTGCCTTCGGCTCAGGTCGTGATCCAGGGTCTTGGGATCGAGCCCCACATCAGGCTCCCTGCTCAGCGGGAAGCCTGCTTCTCCCTCTCCCACTCCCTCTGCTTGTGTTCCCTCTCTCTCTGTCAAAAAAAAAAAAAAATCTTAAAACAAAAAAATGGAAGCTCTGAGAGTGAGCCAAGTGACTTGCCCAAGGTCCCATGGCTACTAGATACCAGATAGGGATCGGAACAAAAGTCTTACTCCCGAGCTGTGTTCCTTCCACTGCACCATCCTGCCTGTTGTACTCTGTTTGAGCTTAGAAGGTCACTCTCTAGGCCTCGGTTTCCTCACTTGTAAATGAAAAGTTAAGCTGAGATGATTCTTAACGCTCTGACATTCCATCACCTTATGGCATATCTCCACCACCTGCCTCTTAAATCAGGCCCAAACCGGTCCAGAGAAAGTCAAGTATGAGGCCTGTCGAAGCCTGGCCATGCTGGGTGAGTATGTCCCCTCCCTGAGGGGCAAGTGGGAGAAAGTGAGAAAGGAAGCAGTGCAGCCCCTTTCCCCTTTGGGTAAGGACACCCCACTTCTACCTAGCATTTGGCAGGATCTGGGAGCTAGCCTAGTACTGTGGGCAGAGAGAGGAAAGTGGGGTGAAAAGGAGAAGAGATTGGGAGGGAGTGGGTGGGTCCCTGGAACTCCAGCCATGCTCAGCCAGCTGCACCAGTGTCCTGGGAGGACGGGCAACACGTGGGGATCCAGTACTTAGAACTTCTGTCTCGAGGGCACAGTGGAGTCAAATAGGTCCTGGCAGAGAGGAACAGTCCCTGAGGCTCTGCCCTGACCCAAGGACCTCCCTTGTCCAGGCTGCCTGAGTAAGCACGTGATCCAGGTTCTCATCACACAGCTGAAGGGGCAAAATGAGGGGCAAAGGATGGATTCTCTGACAGGGCTACGAGAGGCTCTGAACTCCTGGGCTGCTGTCCCCAAAGACAAGGTGATTGGGAGAAGAGTCAGTAACTGGGGCAGGGTAGGACAAGGTAATTGATGGTGCTGGCTGGGGTTAGGTCAGGGAGAAGGTAATCCCTAGCTCCTAGCCCTGATGGGAGAAGACACTGCCCTCGTGGAGTTCCCTGTGGAACAGTTTCCCTGAATAGAAGCGCTGGCAGGGCCACGTAGGAGTCACACAACCCCTGACAAGCCAGCTCTCAGTGCCGCGGTCTGTTCATTTCCAAAATGGGGGAGAGTCACACTCATCAGGATGAGCACTGAGTAATGTACAGAACTGCTAAATCACTAAATTGAAACTAACAGAACGCTGTACGTTAACTATACTGATACAACAAGCTATTTTTCAATAAAATTTTTCAATAAATTTTTCTATTTTTCAATAAAAATTCATCAACAGATTAAACAAAATGGATAGTAATTATAGCATTGTTAAGAAGATTAAATGAGATAATGTATGTAAAGCACTTCGTTCAATGCCTGTGCTTTTTAAATGGTAACCATTATCATCCTTAAAATAACCTACTAAAGAAAAAACCTCTCTCAAGAGGGGAAAGGGATCAAGAGAGTCTGCAACACTACTCAAATTTTTTCCCTTTTAGGGTCCTCTTACTTTGAGCCCATCACTGTTCCATGTGAAATAGAAGTCATCATTCATCCATTTACTCAACAAAAATATATATTTTAAATCAGCTATCACATGCCAGGCACTGTCCCAGGCCCTTAAGATACATCAGTGAACCAAACAGACTAAGATCCCCTGCTCTTGTGGAGCTTACCTTCTAGTTGGGGAGACATATAATAACCAGTAAACTTAATTATATAGTATGTTAGAGGTGACAAGTGCAGTGGAAAAATTAGGTAGCAGGGTGAGGATGATCAGGAATGCCAAGTGGGGATGGGACTAAGCTGCAGTTTTAAACACAGAAGGGAGGGAAGGCTTCATTTAGAAGGTGTCATGTGAGCAAAGACCCGAAGAAGGTGAAGGTGTTAGCCTTGCAGATATCTGAGAGAAGGCATTCCCAGCAGAAGGGCCAATTGGTGCAAAGGCTCTAAGGCAGGAGGGTGCTTGGCATTGGTCCAGGGACAGCAAGGAGGCCAGAGTGGTTGCAGCGGAGTGGAAATAGAGAAAGTAGTAAAAATGAAGGTAGGTCAAAGTAGTTAACAGGAGACTCAATTATACTAGATCTAGATCGACTAAATCATACTAAATCATTGCTTTCTGGACAACTTCAAGCACTTGGACTTCTACTTTGTCTGAAGTAAGGAACAAAGCAGTGACATAATCTAACTTACATTTCAAAAGGTTCACTCTGCTGTGCTGAGAAAAGATGGGAGGTGGGGGTGGGGCATCAGGTGGAAGCAGGTGGACCAATTAGGGGCTACTGAAGCAATCCTGGTGAGATATAATGGTGGCATGGATCACGGTGGTCGTAGTGGGATTAGTAAAACTCTTGACAGGTTGAATGTGAGCTACAAAAGCCAGTGAGGAAACAAGGATGAAGCCAAGGTTTTTGGCCTAGTGGCTGAAAGGATGGAGTTGTTATTAACCAAGATGGATAAAGTTGCAAGTGGAACAGGTTTGGAGGTAATATCAGAAGTCCAGTTTTGGACAAGTTATGTTCAAGATGTTACTGGACCTCCAACAGAGACAGCAGGTAGAGTTGTATGTACAATTTTGAGTTGAGTATATGTGCTGCCAAAGCGAGCACACGATTTTGAGTTTAGAAGTCTGAACCAGAGAAAGGAATTTATGAGTTGTTGGCATATAGACAGCCTTTAATGTCATTCAATTAGATGAGATCACTAAGGACCAAGTAGGAAATCTTGGGGCATCCCAATATTAAGAGCTCAGGGAGAAGAGGAAAAACCAGTAAATAATGACAGCAGGCCATCAGGTAGGAAGACAACCCAAGAGTATGGTATTCTGAAAATCAGGTGAAGAACATATATCAAGGAAAGGAAACAAATCAACCACATCAAATAATATAAGGACTGAGAACTGATACACAGATTAACAATGTAGGAATCCTTGATTATCTTAACAAGTCTGGTGGGGTCATGGCAGTGTAGGTCTGACAGAAGGAGTTTAAGAGTGAACGGGAGGAAAGAAATTAGAGATGGCAAGAATGGACAACTTTCCAAGTTTTGCTGGCAAGGACTGTAGCTGGCACCAGGGGTTGATTTAAGAAAAAAGAAAAATAATAGCATGTTTCTATGGTCCAGTAGTTAGAAAAATGATAACTTGGAAGAGAGAATAAAGAGTTGTGATTAGGTATAAAGAGATGAGGTCTAACACACAAGTGGAGATGGCCAGAGTCTATACTAATAAGAGCAGGGAAGAATATATGGCTGCAGGTGTTGGACAGAAATGGTGGTAGGTGCCTCTGGAACTTCTTTTCCAGTTGCTTATATTTGCTCAATAAAGTAGGAAACAAGGTCATCAGCTGAGAGTTAAGAATGGAGGAAGAAGTGTTGGAGGTTCCAGAGGACAGGGTGTGAATCAGGAGCGCGGGAAAAAGAACTGCCCATGGAAAAACAGTATGGTTACTAGGTAGCACTAAGGGTCTACACGAGGTTTGTGTTCACACATTCAAAGTGAGATCAGTCATCATAACCGTGTGCTTTTATCCAGGAGGTGCAGGCACAGAGTAAGTCGAGAGTTGACTACAATGAAGCAAGAGGCGGTAAAGGAGTTGAGTAAGGCAAGCAAGTGACTATAGTAGGACCATGGAGTTTAAGCTGGGTAGAGAGGGAAGAAAATGAGGAGCAATGAAAAGGTGCTCAGTGGACTGTTAATCCTTGTGGAAGTCCAATAATTATTGGCAAGATAGGAGCTGGAAAGATAGGAGGTGATGGTCAGAGAGTGGGATCCGTGAAACGGAGATCATGGAGAAGTCACAGTAAGAGATAATGATAAAAACCTCTCTGTGAAAATTAATGGTTGACATAGAATGTTGGACAAGGACAAGATTATTGGAGAACAGAAGGAGCAATGACGTGTGTATTTTTTTAAATGTCAGGAATTAAGATAGCAGAAGTGCTCGAGAGTGACATTCATCCGTCCACAAGATAAAGTCGTAGAGAAATGAGATAAGACCTAGGAGCAAGTAGAGGACAACAAAAATAAGGGGAAGTGGGTAAAATAATCTGAGGACATGAGATTCATTCTGGGGAGGAGGGACAATGCTGTGGAAATGGCAGTGAATTGCCCTCTTAACAAAGCCTGGCTAAAGACATAGTCCCCCTGCCCATTTCACTTCTTGTCTCCCTCAGAGGACTCAGGTCGGGGATGAAGAGAAGTTGGTACCTGTGCTGCAGATGCTGATACATAAGTCATCGGACGAAGCAGCTGTGGAGGCAGCCCTGTGCTTGGGTTTCCTGAGGCCCTGCAGCAACACAGCTCAAGAGTTCTTGTTGCAGTGCCTGAGCCAAGGGTCCAAAGCCCAGCAGATGAAGGTGTGAAGGGCAGGAGGCTGGGCTCCCTGGGGAGCACTGGGGAACCAGAGGCCAGTGCTGACTTTGGTATAGTCTGGACCCCGTCATACTCAACCAGAGAAAAGAAGTCTCAGCAGGGAGCACTGCGGGGCCCTGTGTGTCTATGAATATGTATATGCATGAGTACGGGGTCACATAGATGTGTGAGTGTCCATGTGTCTGTATATATTTGATTTGTATGAACGTTCATTTATAAATGTGCACGTATGTGCCCACATGAACTGAGGTTCTCACTCAAAAGGCGAGGAGGCAGGAGACAGACCCCATCTGTTCCCCATGAGTTTTAGGCTCAGCCCTCAAGCCTACCTGGCCACCCAGATGCCTCTTGGCCCTGTACACCCCACCCTACCCTGCCTGCCCCCCACAGGCACTCAGGATGCTGGTCAAGATGATGCATGTACACACAGCCACAGTCACCAGGGCCATTCTAGACCAGCTGTGCTATTCTAGTGTCCTGGAGGTAAGCTCTCCGACTGCCTAGGACCCTTCTTTCTCCAGCACTAGCACAGGGGTGAGGGATAAGGAAGAGAGTCTACCCTTTATACCTTCCCACCTCTGCTCTCAGCACCGCTTTGAAGCCACCCAGATGCTCAAGGCCATTGGGCTGGAAAAGATCCAGGCACAAGAGCTGGAGGGATTCACATTTGACCTGCTCTGGAGGAAGACATATAATGAACCTTTCCTTGTAAGTGAGACCAAAGCTCCCAAGCCCAGGCAGCCCAAACCCTCCTCCTTTCTCTTCTCTGACGACCTCCCACAGCTTGGCTCCCACCACACTGCCCCACAAAGTATCATATTCACTCTAAGGCACTAAAGCACTCCCTGTTCCTCTAATACTGCGCATGTTTTCAAGCCACCTTGCTTTTGCTCAGGCAGTTCTCTCAGCGAAAAGTGCCAAGTCATCCCTCCCTCCCTCTGCAAGGTAAAAATTGCCTCATGCTATTATTCACGCCTCCCTCCTTCTGCCCTGTCACAGTGATTGCTCCTGCAAGGCCAGTCCACCTTCTATGGGAACCTTTCCCAAATCACCTCCAACAGAATGAATCCTGCTTTCCTCTGTGCTCCTTTGCTTTCATCTTTTTGTAGCTTGTTACAGAACCAGCCACAGAACTTCTAAAGACATTTTTCTAAAATGTAAATCAGATTGTGTCTCACCTCTGCATAAAACTTTTCAGTAGCTCCCCAATGCCCTCAGGAAGGCTTACATTGCCCTTTACCACTCAAGGCCTGCTTCCCTCTCTAGCTTCATCTCTCTCTCCCCACTCCTGCTCAGGGCCACACACCAGCTAAGCTTAAAAATGACCTTGTCCTCATTTATACCTGTTATCCCAGTGTAATTCCTCAGAGTACCCCACTTTGAAGGGTCTCACTGTGGTCACCTAGCTAAACTGAAATATTTTCTGTTCCCCAACCTCTGTGTGCTCTCTCCTGCCTCTAAGCTTTTGTACATGCCCTCCACTCTGCCCAAAAAGTCATCCCGCCCCCAGCCCTCTACTGGTTAACTGCTATCCACCTTTCAGGCTTCAGCTGAGGCATCACTTCTTCCAGCAAATCTTGCTGATACTTGGACTAAGGAGACCCTCCTATGTTCACCCTACAGTTAGTTCAGTTGTAACACTTAGAACGGTAGTGTGACTGCATACTCACTTGTCTGCTTCCCCTACCAGACCATGAGTTCCTCAAGACAAGGACCGTATGTAGCACAAAGGTCAACATTCGGTAAAGGTTGGTGAGCACTTCAAGGTACACTCCTGTATTCTTTCTCTGTTGTCCCACCTTAATCCTCCTTCAGGCTATGAGGCAGGCTGTGGCTGAAACGGTGGAAGAGCTCAAGATGAAGCCTACAATGATGAACTTGCTGGAGGCGTGAGTGGCTCAGGCTGGGAGCTCCCAGAGCCAAATCCTAGGCTGTGGGAAAGGGGCACAGGGTCGGAAAGAGCTGAGAATCCGATCCCAGTTCTTACTTCTCACTTGCCTATGCCCCTGGCCAAGTCACTCTTTGACCCCTAGGATTTTTCTTTATCTGTAAAAGGGGGCCAATAATACCTACCACTCAGGGTTGCTATAAAATATAAGAGCTCAAATTAAGATGAGGACATGAAAGGAATCTATAAAAAGTACAATTCTGGACAGATGTGAGTCCTAATTGTCATTCAGTGCCTCCTGGCAAACTGCAGTACCTGCCTTTCCCTTCCTCGCCCCTTTCCTGACCTAAGTAACAAGAGGGAACAATTGATGAAATTAGCATCACTCATTGGCCTTAAGCCTGACTCACTCTGGGCTGCAAGAAGAAACAACCAGCCTTTCTCCCCTACCCTCTAATTGGATAACACACTCATTCCCTTCTACATAGGCAACTGATGAACTCAAATGCCACTGCACGCCAGGAAGCAGTCATCTCTTTGGTAAGGCCAGCTCTGCTTCTCTGGCCAGACGTGTTGGTGGCCAGCGGAGTAGGCAGCTGAGCACAATTACTTAGCGGCAGAAAGGGCTATAAAGTTTGGGGAGGTTTGCTGGCTTGTTTTAGAATTCCGGCCCTACCAGGAATTCAGGGGTAACCTCTTCTTCAGGATTGGAGGTAGGTGGGATAAGGGACAGGAGATGGGTATAAGAGACGTTGCTTAGAATTTGCAGGAATTGTCTTGACTCTTCCTGGTGAACAGTATGCGCTGGAACCCAATGCAGTGGCCCCAAAAGGGAAAGAAAGGGATACCTCAGCTGGGGAGCCATAATGCCCCCTCTCTCCAGGCCACAGGGTTATCAGAGGGGGACTAGAATGAAAAAGAGCACAGATGTGCATCTTCCTAGGCTGGCTACTTAGTCACTCTCATTCTGCCTCTGCCAGGGCGTCCTGGGGATCCGCAACCCACAAGTGTTCCACTTGCTCCTTGACATGCTAGACACAGAAAAGAACCAGGCTGTGAAGAAAAGCGTAAGGCATTCCCGCCCACCTCCTCCACTTTCCTACCCCTCCTCTAAGCCTCTCCCACCCATCCTCACCACTTCCTCTTTGTCAGGAGGGAGGAAAGGGGAATGAACCTCGGACATTATCCCTTGACTTCATTACTTGGGGCCATAGTGGCCTGTGGCCAGAGCATTCCCTCCCTGAGGCACCCCCTCCGCTCCTAGCCTTAGCCTGAAGTGAGCCAGCCATGGGACCTTTGTTTCAATGCAGCTACAAGAAACATTAACTCTCTTGGCCTCAACTGATCCCTGGATCCAAAACAAGCTGAAGAACAAGGTTCTCTTTGTATATGAGGCACTTAAGACTAATGAGGAGGAAGGGCCTACAAGGTTCCGGAAAGAGCCTGAGAACCCAGAAGAGTTAACTATCCAAGACTTTCAACTTGCACAGCTGAACCCCTTGTTTATTGCAAAGTCCAGAGCCACATCAGACCAACAGAAAAAGCTGAATGCCCAGAGAGATTCTGCCTTCTACCTCACCTCTTCCTTCCCACCCTGTTTCTCTAAACCAAAACACAAGGAACCAGCCACAGGGCCCTGGGTGCCAAGGATCAGGAAGCAGCTCCAGATTCTTGCTAAAACCTCCCAATAGCTCAGTTCTTCGGCCCAAGTCCCCACTCTCTCCCTGAGGTTGCGTCTCAGGCTCCCCCGAGAAAACAATCTATACCTATCTTCCATAAATAAATGAGTATCACTCTACCTATCACTGCTGGTCCCTTTGTCAGAGGCTGCATGGAAACTCAGGTCTCCTCACTCCTGGTTGAGTGTTAATTCACTCAAGCCACATGTCCTTTTCACAAAGGGAAAGAGCCAGAGCTGCTCCAGTGGCCAACCTGCCTCCCTAAATCAAGCCCTTGTTTGTGCCCAGAATTTGATGAGTCTCTGCCCAGAGTGGGCTACAGAAGGGAAAGTAGGAGAAAATCCTGGAAAGCTTGGCTCTTAGACCATTTCCTCTAACATGTTGCCCCTCACTACCACTTCCCAGTAGTCAGGAGGTAACGAGATTATACTCAAGACCAACCATCTCTGCTGTCTCTTCACCACCTGCTTTCTGCCTTCCTCAGGGCCATGCTCTGTGACAGGCCCTATTTACACTAAAACTGCTTCAGTTTTCTCCCTTGTTTGTTCTAAAGGCTTGTTTCCCTTTGCCAATAGGACCTGCCACACCAATCCCAACAATCTACATCCTCCATCAAAAAGAAAAAGCCCAGACTTTGTGTAGTCAGAAAAATCTGAAGTCTAAATCCTAGGGTCCATCACTTTCTTGAACTTTGACTTTGGACAAGTTAATCTTTCTGTTTCCTCACCTATAATAAAATGAGAGTAATGTACACTACTTCAGAGAGCTCTTCTGAGGAGTAAACAATATAAATCCTAATAGAGTGCCTAGCATCACATAGTAAGCACTCAAATGTGAGCTGCTTTTCTCTCTTTTCCTCTCTTCAGTGTTGTCATGTAAGCCTATGACCACCAGAGGTTAAAAACGTCCCGCCACCCCTATTAATTTCCCCAGTCTGACTGAAGTGATCTAATGTGAGGTCAACTTCTTCCCATTAAGCAGAAAAAGGTCAAAGTAAAATAGATGCTCCTTTCCATTTCCCCACACGCCAGGTTCTAGAGTAGTCCAGTTCTTCTGAATCCAACATGATATGTGTCACTCAGATGTATCTTCCTACCTACCCCACCACTTCCAGATACATGTTTTGCCTCATAGAAATGTAAGTAAAAACCAAAAGAGTAGTGAAACTATTCTGGAGTATAAGCAACATTGCCTCCACTAGTGTGGCACAAAGACCAAAGATGGGAAAAATGATCTTCCTCTCTTGCCCACTCTGCACCTTTGGGCCAATGAACAATCTAACCCAAATTTCCCTGGGCCTTAACAGCCTGTGGGTACAAACAAGGGCTTAATAACTACATAATTCAGGCTCTCAACTCCTGCAAAATCCTGCCCACAGATCTCCAACCCCTGCTCCTCCTCCTCCATATTTCTGGCTCTCTAGAGGATGGTCTTATTACTTGACCAGATACCAGTCTCTGCTCAACACCTCAATCCTAGTTTCACCAATCCTCATATCAGAAGATTTAAGACAGCACTGAACATAAAGCTTTGCAGACATGTATCATATGACCTCACTGATATGAGGAATTCTTAATCTCAGGAAACAAACTGAGGGTTGCTGGAGTGGTGGGGGGTGGGAGGGACGGGGTGGCTGGGTCATAGACATTGGGGAGGGTATGTGCTATGGTGAGCGCTGTGAATTGTGCAAGACTGTTGAATCACAGATCTGTACCTCTGAAACAAATAATGCAATATACGCTAAGAAACAAAGAAAAGAAGATAGCAGGAGCGGAAGAATGAAGGGGGGGAAATCAGAGGGGGAGACAAACCATGAGAGACGATGGACTGAAAAACAAACTGAGGGTTCTAGAAGGGAGGGGGGTGGGGGATGGGTTAGCCTGGTGATGGGTATGAAAGAGGGCATGTTCTGCATGGAGCACTGGGTGTTATGCACAATGAATCATGGAACACTACATCAAAAACTAATGATGTAATGTATGGTGATTAACATAACAATAAAAAAAAAAAAGCTCTGCAGAGAGCACCCACCATCTGGTACACCACCAATGTACTAGAGCATTCCCAGTAACAAAGCCACCTAGATTCAACACTCTGACCAAAATGCTTAATCCACGCTGTGGCCAGTTTCTCTCTGAAGGCTGAAAGCCCACTTCTCTCAGCCAACAGGATCTGTTGGTATTGCTTTTTGGACACCATCCAAAATATAAGTTCCCCCCCCTTCTCTCTCCTCCTCTCTTTCTAATGAAACCTCTGAATACACTTTCCGATGGCAGCAGAAACAACAAAAGGCATATACCCCCTCCTCCTCTTCCAACATTCTCATCCATCTCTGTGCTATAACTGAAATCTGGTGCTCTCCCTTGAACTAGCCTCTTCCCAAAGTCTTAGGTGTTGCTCAACCTCCTCCATTCCTTTCAATGTCGCCATTGCCCTATGCCTCCATATAAAAATCACTGCTTCTCTGAGGGTCTTGGATCTCCAGTTAACCCACCCTCTGGTCCACTTCTGTTTGCTCTCATTCATCGCCTGGACCTTAGTGTTCCTATCACCATGACGGTAACAACCATCCAATACCCCATCTCCTCAGTTCTTGATCTCAACTACAAAGGTTCCTCCCTTCCATTCACTTCAGCCACCCACTTCCATGGCCACACCTAGCCCCTGTCATCCCCGGGCATTACTTCATCTCCAAAATCCTGAACATCTACTTGCAGACCCAAAGCTGTCTATGCAGCTCTTTTTATCCCCACTACCAGTTCTTTGAACCTCATCAATAACACTATGCTCTTAATGTCCCTACATTCTTCATTAACTTCCTTTTTTTCTTCCTACTCAAGCCTGGACTTCATCCATCAACCACTATCCTCACTCTTCTCATACCTCTAGTAGGTATGAGACAAATTTGAAATTTTTATTCAGATTACTAGTTTCTGACTAGTAATATCCTTAACCCTGGATCAAACTGCCTCTGTTCCTATAAGCAGGTTGCTGATTAAAGATGGAGAAAAGTCACATATCCACACAGACTGTACCCACAGAACACTTGTTCCCTATGTTAACTGAGCTTGTATTGTTGCCTGGCAATTTTATGGGTTCCATACTTTCCTATTTCCTACAATAGGAAATTGTAGGTTGTTTCAAGTCGTCTCTGCTAGCCTCACATTTACTACATTCTCTTCAAACCTTCTATCATATTCCGCAACTCTCAGCAGACCATTACACTTTACTATACTTGGAAGAGAAAAAGACATCAGATGGAATTACCTCAACTTCCTGCCACCTCTTTTATAAGCATCCTTCTACATAGTAAAGAGCACAGGGCCAGATCCTTGGATTAGAATCCTGACTCTGCCATACACTAGAGATGTGATCCTCAGCAAGCTGCTTAGCCTCAGTGCCTCTGTTCCTCACTGTACCCTAGGAAAAGCCCCTTCCAAGTGACAATCAAAATCATTTATACCATTCACCTCCTTCCCTGAAATGTTTCCTTTACCTCCTTGGTTCACAGCATTGTTGTGAGAATTAGTTAACACACAGATTGCTTGTAACAGTGCCTGGCACATGGTAACCTCCCAATAGATGTTAATCATCTGTTACCATTATTACCAGCATCTGCAACTATCCTTACCTCCAGTAACAATGCAAGAAGCATTCTCCTCTTCTAAGGCAAATCCTTCACCAGTGCTCTGGTCACCATTCCTTCAAGGGATGTGAATATTAATTATCCCCATTTCCTTGCAAGGAGTATATAAACATGCTTAATACTCACCCATCTTAAAAAATAATCTCCCACAAACCCACATCCCTGCCTAGATGCCTCCTCCTCTTAACTCACCCCCCCTCTAACCACCCTTCATAAGCAAGATTCTTAGTTGCCCATATTACTGGTCTCCATTTCTCTAATTTCTTTTACTTACCATCCCACTACATTTTGAGTTCAGAATTCAATTCTCTACCAAAAAGGCTTTTGATAAGGCAGTGGTTCTCAAAAGGGGCAATTTTGCCCCCAAAAGGACATTCGGCAATGTTGGGAGACATTTTTAATTGTCACAACTGGGGGCTGCTACTGGTGTCTTGTGGTAGAGGTCAGGGATGCTGCTAAACATCCTACAATGCACAGGGCAGCCCCCCACAGCAAAGAATTATCCAATCCAAATGTCAGTAGTACCAAGGTTGAGAAACTCTGTGGCAAGATAATTTACAACCTCCATTATCACTAAATGAGTGCTTTCTATCCTTTTTTAACAGACTTGGCCTGGCTTGAGCACTTGACACCACTAGCTTCTCCCTCCTTAAAATCCACTCTTCCTTTGGGTTCTACCAATTCCTCACTGGACATTCCCAGTCTCTATCTCAGGATCCTCTTCTATTATCTCAAGTATTAGCATTTCTCAGGGTCCTGTTCTAGGCTCTTCTCTCTCTCCACACTATCTCCCCAAACCATTAAAATCAACTGAGGCTCTTTTATTTTTTTAAATGCCCAGGCCTAACAGATTTCACTGTCTTGGAGTGGAACCCAGCATCCTTGTGTTTTAAAAAACTTCCTCACTAATTCTAATATACAGCTTGGATGGTGAACAGTACTCTAGACAGTCTTACTGTAATTATATCCACTCGGCACTTTACCATTTATATGTTAATAGCTCTCATTAATCTCAAATCTGTATCTATAACAGATTCATTTATTTAGTCAATATTCATTGAGTACCTACTCTTGAGCCTAACACTGTTCTAGGCAGTAGGGTAGAATAGTGAAAGACAGACAAGGTTCCCTACTCTCCTGGAGTTTATATTCTAATGGAGAAGAGAGAAATTGACAACCACAAAAAGATCATTCCAAATAGTAACAGATACTGTGATGACATTATAAGAGGAGATATGAGAGTCACTGGAGAGAGGCAGTTTTTTTGTTTTTTTTTTTTGAGAGAGAGGCAGTGTTTTAAATAGGAAGGCCAGGGATGGGGGCGCCTGGGTGGCTCAGTCCTTAAGCGTCTGCCTTCAGCTCAGGTCATGATCAAGCCCCACATCGGGCTCCCTGCTCCACAGGAAGCCTGCTTCATCCTCTCCCACTCCCCCTGCTTGTGTTCCCTCTCTGTCTCTGTCAAATAAATAAATAAAATCTTAAAAAAAAAAAAATAGGAAGGCCAAGGACAGGGGCTGGAATCTGACCCAACATTGCAGTGAAAAGGAATCAGCCATGTGAATATTTGAGGAAGGAGAATCCTAGTATGCAAAGATACTGAAGCAGAAGCATATTTGGTACCATTAAGAATATGACCAATGTGGTTAAAGCAAGGTAAGTATGGATAAATGTTACATAATAAGGTTGGAGAGGGAGACAGAGGCCAGATCATAAGGGCTTTGCAAGCCAGGGTAAGGAATTTATAGCCTACATAGCCTACGTGTAATAAAAGTCAATGGGGTGCCTAGCTGGTTCAGTCGGTAGAGCATGTGACTCTCAACCTCAGGGTCGTGAATTTAAGTCCCACATTGGGCATGGAGACTACTTAAAATAAAAATTAAAAAAAAAAAGTCAACGAAAGGCTTTTAAGAAGGCACGACACAGTCATTCAGTTCACATCTTTACAGTATCATTTGGCTGCTGTGGGAAAAACAGATTTCAGAGGAACAAGATTGTGTAGGGGGACCTATTAATAGGCTTTGCAACTATACAGGAGAGAAAGAATTATAGTTCATACCAGGATTGTAACCAAGAATATAAAGATGGTTTCGGGATATATTTTGGAGATTGAATTAAAAAGACCTGCAGGTATAGGATGAATGAAGGAGAAATCAAGTGTAAACTCTTAAGTTTTCTTTCTGGTCTGGGAGGACAGTGAAGACATTTACTGAGATGAGGAAGCCTAGGAAAAGAGAAACTGATCTGAAAAGGGAGATCAAAAGTTCTAGTTAGTCCCGGCAGTCACCAAAAGAAAAAAAGAATGTTCTGTTCAGTACATCCTAATGAAAAGGTCAAGCAGAGGGGCACTTAGGTGGATCAGTTGGTTAAGTGTCTGCCTTCAGCTCAGATCATGATCCTGGAATCCCGGGGTCAAGCCCCATGTCCAGGTCCCTGCTCAGGGGGAGTCTGCTTCTCTCTCTGCCCCTCCCCCCAACTTAGGCATGTGCACATGCGCTCCCTCTCAAATAAAAAAAAAAAAATTAAAAAAAAAAAAAAGACTAGGTCAAGTAGGAAGGTGAATATAATCCAGAATTAAGGGCAGAGGTCAAGACTAGAGACTTAAATTTGGTAGTCATCACTATATTAGATGGTATTTAAAGCCACAGTCTGAATGAGTTCTTCCAGGATAAAAATGGATGTAAACAGAAAGACAAAGGTGATCAGAACAAGCCCTGAGAAACTTCCAACATGTGAAGGTCAAGTAGAGAAATTAGCAAAGGAGACAGAAGTCAGTAAAGAAAAAAAATCAGGGTGCATAATGTTGAGTGCCACTGTTTTCTAAGCTGCAGATTTACACACCCAGCTGCCTACTGAAATCACTCCCCTCATCTTGCTCCCAAACCTGTTCCTTTTCCCAGTGTCTCCTATTTAAACGAATAGCACATCTACCCATTACCAGGCCAGAAACCTGGCTTCTCTCCCCACAATTTCTGACATCTAGCCAAATCCTGTCAAATGTCCCTCCCTCATTTCTCAAATCAATTTAGTTCTCTCCTCCTCATCCAGTCACTGTCTGAGCTCAGACCAGAATCTCTCTCACCTGGCTCACCATTCTGTTTCCAATCCAGCGTCTCCACAAGGCAGCCATAAGCATCTTTCAGTTGACGCCACTCAGGTCAGGCCACTCCCCTGATTAAAATCTTTTAATAGCTCCCTTTTCGGAGGCAGAGTAAAAATGAAATGCAAGGACCTTCTCACCAAGCTTGCTCCAGTCTTACCTTTTGCAGGCCCTCCTTGAACTCCTCCCTCTAATCACAATGCACTACATACAATTCTCAAACGCAGAGCTTGTTCTTCACTCTTTCTTCTCTTAATTCCTGACTTATTTGTTCATGTCGTTCGTTTTCTGCTGGGAACACCATTTCCTCACCCAGCCTTCATACTTGGCCAACTCCTACTCTTCCCTCAAGACTTACCAAGCCTTCTTGACCCCATGTGACTGGATTAAGTGTCCTTTCAATCAGCCTTCCAAACAACTTGTACTTATTCCTCTTGGAGTACTTGTCAGACTGTATACTGTTTGCTTGATGGGCAACACATCCAGCATCTCATGCAATGCCTCACCCTTGGTTAAGGGTAGGAGAGGTAGTTCTTTAAGTAACATACCATGCACACTGGTATCTGGACCTCGGCTTGTCAAATCCTTACTCTTCCTACCTAGCCCTTAGACCCCACATTCCTAGCATCTACAACACTGCCCTAAATAAATGGTTCAAAACTGTAAACTGCAATTAAATGGACTGTATCAAAACCACCCGGTAAACTTGATATAGATTCCTAGGCCTAGCTTCCCACACCTAAGAAGTTCTGATTAGACCTGGGGTGAGGTCTAGGAATCTGTAATTTTGACAACCTCCTCAGGTAATTCTGACATGCAGTCATTCTTGCAAACTACTACTCTAAACAGAGTAGGAGTTCAGTATTGTTGAAAGTTAACATTATCAGTTCACGAAACAATGCATCTCTTAATTCTTTAGGGTTAGAGTCTGCTGTAGCTGAATCCTGAGTGTGACAGAACAATGCACTAATGTACAAGAGTCCACAAAACAAGCAGCCTTTATTGCAGTAATACAAAACACTTTCCATTTTGGCAATATTTTACAACGCACTTAGCTTCAAGGGTTGGAAAGGAGGTTGGAAACTAAACGGGAAAATTTCAATGGACATTTCTAAAAGAAAAATTGTCCCAGCCCTCCCACCCAAATAAAAATCCAAATGTCACTTAATTTCACTACCCAAGAAGAGGCCACGAGGAAAGCAGCAGGCAAAACTCTGGCAATTTCACTATGGATCATGTCAGAGACAAAGGAACATTCAAAACAGTCATCAGTATGGTCGGTTGCGCTGATCATTTCTGTAGTCGTTTCTAGGAATGAAAAATAAAGAGCCAGACTAAATTCTAATTTTCTACCAAGGGAGAGCATCAGACACTTCCTCAGGGTGCTGGCGAATGGCGTCTGTTTGACAATTTCTGTAAGAATGACACCATACCTAATTTATTTCTCTACTCCTAGAAGGTGCTTAATAAAGGTCTAATTTAACAGCTTTAAGACTCACAAAGTTCCTAGAAGAAGTTTTTTGCTATCATTAACTCTCTTAAAAACTTCCCATCTAGAATAAGGACTCCAAACCACTGTGGTATTTCAGGAGGTCAGAGACTGTGCCAATTCCAGCTCTCTAAACAAAAGAGTGGCGTAACAGAATTAAGCAAGCAAACATTGTCATGTAAGAATTCTGGATCTGCCACTTACTATGTGACCTTGGAAAAGTTACTCAGTGTTTCTTACTCCATAAAATGCGAAATACATCTACTTCATGGGGTTGAGAGAAGGACTAGAACTAAAGAATACAGATACTTCCACAGGATTTGCCACACAGTAAGAAGGGTTCAAAAGATAATAATTACTAAGAGCTAACAATTATATAGCATTTACCATGGGCCAGGAACTGCCATAGTGTAGTAATCTAGTATGACTCCTCGAAGGAGGTATTACTGGCTCCATTTTATAGATGAGAACACTGATGCTCCATAAGGTTAAGTAACTTGCCTAAGGTCACATAGTAAATGGTGGAGCCAGAATTTGAACCCAGAGAAGTCTTATCTCTGAACTCCATGCTATACTAATTCTCATACCTTATACTGTCTCTGGCATACAGATGCTTAGTGTAACAACTGGTGGTTCAACTTTTTCTGCCTCTACACCATTCACATGCACAACACATTCCCATCAGTACCATCAGTGATTTTCATCTGGAAAAGGTATTACCAGAATCTCCAGAGAAGTAACTACAGGGTGGCACAACACATAAGATTTCAGAAAACACACCCCTACCCCCATGAAATGTGTGCTCCCCCTCACTTAAATTAAGAACCTCTGGTTTACATATAATTTTAAATTATCTCTCAATTATCTTTAGCCATGAGGAAGAATAACACATATTCATATACACACATTCACACCAATATAAAGATTTTGAAACAAAATTTCCAAAACACAATGAGTTTTAGAAATTTCTAAATGGGAAACTAAATGAATCTTCCCCACCCTCACTGAGAACGCTTCCGATGAAAAATTCAAGTTCCAAAAAACCAGACCTTAAGAAAATGTGACAAAAAGGGTTCAGATCCTAAAGCCTAGGAGCGGTGATGTAAAATGGTTAACAAGTACATTCTAATACTCACCTTCCTCCCATTTTGCCTCCATAGCCGCCTCGGTCTCCTCCATAGCCGCCCCCACTCCTGTCACCTCCATAGCCGCCACCTCGGTCTCCACCGTAGGCCCCGCCGCCACCACGGTCTCCTCCATAGCCCCCCCCACTGCGGTCTCCTCCATAGCCGCCTCGGTCTCCACCGTAGCCGCCTCCTCGGTCGCCACCGTAGCCTCCTCCTCGGTCGCCACCGTAGCCACCTCCTCGGTCTCCTCCATAACCGCCTCCTCGGTCTCCACCGTAGCCTCCGCCTCGGTCTCCTCCATAACCGCCTCCTCGGTCCCCACCGTAACCGCCTCCTCGGTCCCCACCATAGCCGCCCCCACTTCTGTCTCCACCATAGCCACCCCCACTTCTATCTCCTCCGTAGCTGCCGCCGCCACTTCTGTCTCCTCCGTAGCCGCCGCCGCCACTTCTGTCTCCTCCGTAGCCACCTCGGTCTCCACCTCTGCCCCCACGACCTCTGTAGCCCCTCTCTCCACCGTAGCCTCTTCCCCGGAAGTCTGCAAGGTAGAGATGCAAACCAGTGAGGCCAACAGGATAACATAAACCACCCTTAATGCTAGTCAGAAGATAAATGCCATGCAGATGCTGTTAAAAAGCAACCCACCTCCTCCTGAGGGACGAGAGTCCTCTGGTCTGGGCTCATTACACTGGTTGCAGGAATTCCTTCGAGCAAAGTTCATATTTCCACATGACCTGAGAAAGGGGGAAAATAAAAATGTTCAATAGTTTCCAACTGAATCAGAACCCCCTCTTGCATCCTCCAACCCCAATCCCAACTCCTACTACCGCCAGAGTTAACAAGGATACTTACGGATTAGGGCAAACCCAGTCCCCACTTTTGGGGTCTCCACCTCTCCCCTGAAAGCCTCCACGACCTCTATATCCTCCACGGCCTGGGGTTAAGAAAGGTGGGAGAGAAAAATCAGCAGCCGACATTAACACAGCAGAAGAGGGGCACCTGGGTGGCTCAGTTGGTTAAGCAACTGCCTTCGGCTCAGGTCATGATCCCAGAGTCCCGAGATCGAGTCCCACATCGGGCTTCCTGCTCAGCAGGGAGTCTGCTTCTCCCTCTGACCCTCTTCCCTCTCGTGCTCTCTGTCTCTCATTCTCCTCTCAAATAAATAAATAAAATCTTTAAAAGAAAAAAAAAAACACAGCAGAAGAAAAGCACCAGATGAAAGAATTAAGAGCAAGTAACCATCGATAACTGGGTGGCCACCCCCAAAATTAACCCCTATGGTAGAACTCTGATTCTTTCATTTGAGGCTTCACTTAGTAAATCCAAAAAATGTGGGAAAAGATCCCAGGCACATATTAAAGTGCAAACAATGCACTAAAAAACTTCCAAAGTCCACTTGCTATTATAATACTCTCTCTGGTTTAAGGATCTCAATGATAAAGGTAGAGAAGACATATTTCAAATTTAAGGAACTAAACACAATAGAAATGAACAAGGCGGCAGCAACTGTATCAGAGAACTTACAAACTGGTCAGATTACCTAATTAGGTATCATTTAAGCAATTGCCTCCTGATCTCCAGGTGAATAACAAACTGCCACGAAGCTTTCCAAAGGGATCTCTAGAACCTTCTTCCAACTACTTTCTTAGCTATTATGACACCTTATTTACCCAATCTCCTTTCAGTACCCACTCTCACTTTAAGATAGAAGGAAAAAGATAAACAACTACAGGATCACGAGGGCAGAATTCGAGAGATAAGTGATACGATAAGACGAAACATTAGAATAATTGGGATCCCAGAAGAAGAAGAAAGACAGAGAGGGGCAGAAGGCATATTGGAGCAAATAATAGCAGAGAACTTCCCTAATGTGAGGAAGGAAACAGGCATCAAAATCCAGGAGGCACAGAGAACCCCTCTCAAAATCAATAATAATAGGTCAACACCCCGACATCTCATAATAAAACTTACGAGTCTCAGAGACAAAGAGAAAATCCTGAAAGCAGCTCGGGAGAAGAGTTATGTAACCTACAATGGTAGAAACATTAGATTGGCAACAGACCTATCCACAGAGACCTGGCAGGCCAGAAAGGACTGGCAAGATATCTTCAGAGCACTAAATGAGAAAAATAGGCAGCCAAGAATACTATATCCAGCTAGGCTGTCACTGAAAATAGAAGGAGAGAGAAAAAGCTTCCAGGACACACAAAAACTAAAGGAATTTCCAAACACGAAACCAGCCCTCCAAGAAATATTGAAAGGGGTCCTCTAAGCAAAGAGAGAGCCTAAAAGCAGCATAGATCAGAAAGGAACACAGACAATATACAGTAACAGTCACCTTCCAGGCCATACAGGCACTAAATTCATACCTTTCAATAGTTACCCTGAACGTAAATGGGCTCAATGCCCCAAACAAAAGACACAGGCTATCAGATTGGATTAAAAAACAACACCCATCCATATGCTGTCTGCAAGAGACTCATTTTAGACCCAAAGACACCCCCAGATTGAAAGTGAGGGGGTGGAAAACCATTTACCATGCAAATGGACACCAAAAGAAAGCTGGGGTGGCAATCCTTATATCAGACAAATTAGATTTTATACCAAAGACTGTAATAAGAGATGAAGAAGGACACTATATCTTACTTAAAGGGTCTATCCAACAAGAAGATCTAACAATTGTAAATATCTATGCCCCTAACGTGGGAGCAGCCAATTATATAAGGCAATTAATAACAAAAGCAAAGAAACACATTGACAACAATACAATAATAGTGGGGGACTTTAACACCCCCCTGACTGAAATGGACAGATCATCTAAGCAAAAGATCAACAAGGAAATAAAGACTTTAAATGACACACTGGACCAAATGGACTTCACAGACATATTCAGAACATTCCATCCCAAAGCAACGGAATACATTCTTCTCTAGTGCCCATGGAACATTCTCCAGAACTGATCCCATCCTAGGTCACAAATCGGGTCTCAACCGGTACCAAAAGATTGGGATTATTCCCTGCATATTTTCAGACCACAATGCTTTGAAACTAGAACTCAATCACAAGAAGAAAGTCGGAAAGAACTCAAATACATGGAGGCTAAAGAGCATCCTACTAAAGAATGAATGGGTCAACCAGGAAATTAAAGAAGAATTAAAAAAATTCATGGAAACCAATGAAAATGAAAACACAACTGTTCAAAATCTTTGGCATACAGCAAAGGCAGTCCTGAGAGGAAAGTATATAGCAATACAAGCCTTTCTCAAGAAACAAGAAAGGTCTCAAATACACAACCTAACCCTACA